>NC_091741.1:38786876-38824376 GCF_043380555.1 Nothobranchius furzeri | reverse complement strand
AAAGTGGCTTAGATGTAATTTTGCACCTTTTGTCTTGCGTGTGTGTGTGTGTGTATGTGTGTGTGTGTATCTATGAATATGGAGATGGAGTCCCTGCAGCTCTTCTGCAGCTCTTCTGCAGCTCCAACACTAAAACACTGAAGCTGCGCAGTGGCAGAATGATCGCCTGATGTTTGTTTAAGTCGGTGACGGGTTTGGGGGAAAGCTGCACGGGGCTGCCTTCAGGAACAGAATTTACCTTTAAAACATGAATAACTGCCTTCATCAGCCTCTGGCTCCACTTTGATGGAACCGTCGTGTTTTGATGTGTTGCTAATAAAAGATGAACCTCGTCACAGCTGTCAGTTGCTGGACCTGCTGCCCGGGTCGGTTCTGGGTTCTGAATCAGGAATGCTGATCTGTCACCAAGGTTCATCTCCAAAAGGTCTCAGAACCTCTGAGAGTGTTTTACTGTTGTGGGTCCCAACGCGCCCCTGGTGCTCGTTCAGAGGTTCTGTGTGGACCCGATGATCGACATTCCTCACAGCAGTCAGGAAAAACGCGTGTTCTGTTGTCAGGAGCCTCAGCAGTCGGTGCTAGAGCCGTACGCAGCCACAATAGCTTGGCTCCTCCCTCCTAATGCTGATCACCAGACTTCTCTGTCTCCAGCTCCTGTTTGGGAACTCCCGAGTGCCTCTAGCCCGGAGAGGATTTCTGACCCGTCCAAAGAGTTCTGGGTCAGTCTGGAGAGCTCCTCCCAGAGAGATCGTCATGAGGGACCAGGAGGAAACCTGGCTCATTTTTAGGAACAGCAGCAGCTCTTTTCTGAGCTCTTCACCTGGAAGGCTGAGCCCAGTATCATACGGAGGAAGATCATGTGACCTGCTTTGATCCAGGATCTGGTTCTCTTGGTTCTGATCTTCATCTCATGACCATGTCTGAGGTTTGATAGATGTTCAGATCCAGGTGTTTCCCTTTTGATTCCGTGAGCTTAGGTCTGTTCATCCACCCTACCGACCCTCAGGAGCAGGCAGACACTCGATCCCATCCTGAAGGGAACGTTTGACCAGAACCAGAACGTTGAACTGGGATGAGCAGACAAAAAAATAATTAAAAAAAGCAGAACCAGAGCAGAATCCTCCTGGAGTTCTGGCTGAAGTTCAGATTAATGTCAGACTTGATGGTCCTGGTTCTGAAGACCGATACTAATCAGCCAGAACCAGTTTATCTCAGAAGCCGCGAAGACATATGGCAGAGCTGGTACCGCTAGCATGAGTTAGCATGTAGGATCCGGCCAAAAATAAGAATTTTGGGTTCAGATCAAGCCCCCATAAATCGGGTCTGGATATGAAACAAAACAGGAAGTGACAGAAATTGCAGTTCCACCCTCATCCACTAGGGGCTGGTGTCAGAAACGAGCAAATCCTCATCGACTCCCATGTTAAAAATACCAATTTCACAGCAGAAATAAACATGTTTACAGCCTGGTACCAAAACATGTTTTTGGTTTAAATGATCTAGTTTACACTCATGACAATTCTGAGGGGGGCAAATTTTTGTCACTCTTCTGTTTAAATGTATTAAAAGCCTAAAATTCTGTATAATTAATGAGCATCAGACCCACGTGACCACAGAGCTAGCTCCGTGGAAAGGCCTCAGTAGAGCCTCGGTCTGGCCTTAAACTGTTCCGTCAGTTTCAGTCTCTCAACTTAGACCATTAGTTGTAGCGTTTGTGCGTTCTTTTTGGATATTTTTTGTGCAATTGTTGGACAACATGACTTGCTGTGGCATTAATTGCACTAATAGAGCGTCCAAGGAGTCTCCGCTTCTTTTTTTTCGGTAAGTAAAATTATATTTATGTATTTTAGGTCACTGCCGAGCTGAGCTTAGATTTTAACATGTACTGTTTAACCATGAAATTTAAATGTAATAGGGTAAAACCCAGTGCATTTAACATAATGCTGCACTTTAGAAAATGGGTTGAAATATAACATGTTGGTGGAGCTGGGTTCCCACTATCGGCTTGTGGAGCTCTCCGAGACCTCTGTGTTCCACCCGGTTTTACCCAGCGGTCAACCTGGCGTATCTCTGACTCAGAAGCTCTGGTGTTGTGCACAGTTAACTCCGGTTGTAGCTAGGTAGCTACCTCTGTTAGCTTAGCTCCCACCTCCGTGTTAGCTTTAGGTTAGCTTGTAGCTACATCGCTTCAGTTTGACGGGTGTTGTCATTTGATCCCAGCCTCACAGCCCCACCCTCAGCTCCACCTCTTTTCCCTTTTATGGAACTGACTGGGCTTGACTGAACCTGTGACACGGTCAAAATGGCGGTGGTGGCCACCTCCCATTTTAGTACAAAAACTTATAATTGGAGCCTATGGACATGAATTGTCCAGTATATACATGTCGATGTTTCAGATTGAGCAGTTCCAGTCGCCAGCTGGGGCAACCAGGGCAGAGTACCCGCCCCATAACAGGTTGAGCGGGTTGTCCAGTAATCAGAAGTTTGCAGGTTCAATCCCGGCTCCGGACAGAGAATTCTTCTGTTGTGTCCTTGGGCAAGACACTTAATCCACCTTGCCTGCTGGTGGTGGTCGGAGGGACCGGTGGCGTCTGTGCTCGGCAGCCTCGCCTCTGTCCGTGCGCCCTAGGGCAGCTGTGGCTACATCGTAGCTCATCACCATCAGTGTGTGAATGTGTGTGTGAATGGATGAATGATACACTGTAGTGTAAAGCGCTTTGGAGTCCTTACTCTGAGAGGCGCTATACAAATGCGGGTCATTTATCATTTATCATAACCAGAGGGTTGCAGGTTTGAGTCCCGCTCAGTCTGTCACACTTACCCCCCCCCCCCCCCGCTGCTGGTTGTCGGAGGGACCGGTAGTTCCTCAACTCCATCAGTGTGTCCCAGGGCAGCTGTGGCTACACTGTAGCTCGTCAGCAGAGGTGTGTGAATGGGTGAATGGCTGATGTGTTGTAAAGCACTTTGGAGTCCTCTGACTCAGAGAAGCGCTACACATGTGCAGGGCATTTGGGAATGTCTTTGTTGTCAAACTAAACATTTCAGCGCAGAGACGGAGGACGGGGGTTTATTGGTATCGGGTTGTGACCAAAAATCGGTGCTTTTCCTGTCCTCTTTAGGGTCATTTGATCGTTTTTATTTCCAGCAGCTGTTTCCATCAACAGCTCTGCTCTGGCTTCTAGATCTCAAGCTGAATGGTTGATTCAAATCCTGTATTTTGAAGCCGAGTCTCCTTCAAACAACAGAAGACTAAATTAATTCTCTCTCTGACTCTTCCAAGGTGCAAGCCTCTGCTTTCTGCCAAGTTTCTTCTTTCTGTAACTGCCCACGTAGCAAATGCAAACATGTCATCATGCTCGATACTGTGGGATAAAAAACTCCAATACTTTCTCTCTTCCTCAAAGGGGGAGTCAGATCTTCTGCTCCATAAAGCCGTCGAGTTATTATTCGAGTGACGGCGTACAGCGCTGCTTTGCCTTTGAGTATTTACTCAGTACAGGAAGCTCCCTATGAGAGCCGTTCTCCCCGTTTAGAGAGGAGTTACTTGACTGGCCAGTGCGGAGCCTTGACCCGGCTCTGACGGGAACCGCGACGGCACCGCTGACCTTTCTGCAGGAGTGGATCTGAACACAGCTGAGGATTTAAAGCAAATGTACTTTTGAGGTTATAAAAGTGCTTTTAAAACCAGCCTTCAGCATCGCCAGCGAGCTGCTTCCTTATTGGCAGCTGAAAAAGTGACCAGATTCTCAGTGAGATGGGTACACAGGAGTCTGCTGACGCCCATGGATTCCCCCGACGACTGTCTTTAATCTCTGAGACAAAACCAGAGAAATGCATTCATTGTTGCCTCCAAGCTTGAACACGACTGCTTACTTTAAACATCTGTAAACGAACATTCCTGTAGAATATTATTCCCCTGTAGGACACAAGGTTGAAACCAGGACAAGGTTCAAATGAAGTGATTATCGAATGAATGAATTAATGAATGAATGAAATTAAGAACAACCCAGTCCGATAAATCGAGGTAATAGTTCTTATCCAGCAGTTCTCTGGGTTTTATTCATTAATAACGTCAACATTATTTATTTTACTATTATTTAATATGATGTTTGGACCTTCTAAATCAGTTAAATCAGTGGTTTTGTCTCCTGGTCCCGGAGGGCCGGCGTCCAGCGTGTTTTAGTTTCACCGGATTTCGACCGACAGGTGATTAACAGGCTTTTGAAGAGCCTGATGAGCTGCTGCACACTAGGCGTGTAAATCTCTACCTCTGAGGCCGATTTGATTCATATCTCCATACGCTGCCAGCGATACGACACATTAAAGAGCAAGTCACCCCTACAAGAAACCCTTCACTCCCACTTCATGTTTGAAAAATGCAACAAAAGCTGTTACTTGGCAGACCGAGAGGGCAGAGCCGCGAACAAATGCACACACAGGCTCACAACGGCATCGTGACATCATAATGTACCAGCTAGCGGTGGCAGATTTAAATTCAAATACAGTGCAGAATTTTTCCCTGGAGACGGCGCAACACTGACAGTTTTAGGCAGAATATTTAAATTTTAACTAAGATGCACTAAAGTGCCAAATTATTGACTAAACGTGTCTACAGCACAGTTAGACACTCATTTATATGGTTTATCAGCAAAAAAAAGTAGATTTGGGGGTGACTTGCTCTTTAACGATGCATTGAAACCCTGAGCCGGTATGATTCATCCCTGCTCACGATTCGTTACTGATTAGAAAACGATTTTCGATTCGATACAGTTCATGATGCGATTTGAAATTATTCAACACATTAACAAGAATTTCCAAACCCACGTCTGGTTTTCAAACAGCATCACAGTTTCTTTGTTACGTTTGTACTGTGTTTATTTTCTGCTTTCGTTTTCTTTAGTTCTTCGTTGTACGCAGTGTGATGAGGGTTTGTTTTTACTCTTGCCGACATGTTTCAACATCACTGCTGTCTTCATCAGGGTAACCGCCGCATGTTGGTGGTGTCACTTCTTTTTATCCGCGGGGAGCAGAGGACGATAAGGACGAACCAAACCAAAAAAACCGAAAACACTGAGCCAAGACCACTAATAACCCTTCCATACATCAAAGGTGTAACAGAAAAGATTATAACAGCAATGAAAAAACATAACTCAAGCACACCAACAAAACCGTATATGACAGTCAGGAACGACTGGTACACCCAAAAGACAAAATATCATCAGTACAAAAATGTGGAGTCATACAGAATCCCACGCAAACTCTGTAATAAAACATATGTAGGAGAAATCGGACGCCAACTCAATAGACATAAAAAGGAGTGCGAGAAGGAAGCCAGTCGAAGAGAGACGAGCAGCAAAACAGGAAGCACAATAACAAACATCTGTCATAACGGACCTCTGTACAAGAGATAATCATACAGTGGATTGGGATAACACATTGGGACGGAGTGGTATGAATGATTTCCCATTCGTCCCTTTAATATATTTTTCTATAGTCCGAAGGTACTTTGCTATGTGATATTTTAACCAGATATTGCACTGGTTTTGATGTAAAGTCAAAGTCAAAAGTCAGTCATTTATTGTCATTTCTACCACATGTGCAAGACATACAGAGAAAGGAAATTGAGTTTCAGTGCACGCAATTCAGAGATCAGACATACATGGGCAAGACACATGACAAGAATTGGTGACTGCGGTCATTCGCAACATGAGTCGCGCTAGATGATAGATGAAAAGGAATTACATGAGGATAGGTTGGTGGAGGGAAAAAAAGGCATACCAGAGTTACACCCGACAGGGCGTAGCTGTACTATGCAAAAAAAACACCTCAAACATATAAGCACGAACTTCAACATTCACAACATGAGACTCCGTTGTGGGGGGGGGGGGGGGGGGGGGTCTGGCATCCTGTTTTTTCCAGGGTTTTCATTGTATGTTGATATAATTACCCTTTTGAATAATATGTTTTTCTTTGTATCAGAGTACTACCTCTCTGGATCATCTTCTGATTGGTTAATGAAGTGGGATTTGTTTCTTTAGTATTAGTTTAAAAATGTTTCTTGTACTTTAGACATAGTTTTGTCTTTTGTTTATGTTAAAACCTAGGCACATTTATTTGGATGTTTATTTCCTTTTGGGTTTAATTGGAGCACGGTTGATTGGTGCTGATTGTTCCCAGGTGTGATATATTTTTCAATGCTATTTAAAAGAAGCCTAATCTTCTTCTAGCACTCACAGAGAACAGTCGCTTCTGCTTTGCTCTCTTATCTGCTTTTCCCAAGGCTCTTTTTGTCCCGTCTGCCTATAGAGCGCTTCTCTGCATTTCCTCTGGAAATCACTATTTTTCAGCAATGGATTTAATTAATTGGTCATTCAATGCGATTGATAAGATTTTTTCTACGACGAGAACGGAGGAGGGGGCTCGCGCTTGCCCTCACGGGACACACGCAGCGGGATATATGCTCGATTCCTGGAAGAAGTGGAATGTCATCTGTCTCTCTCAGCTGTCCATTGAGGACGTCGAAGATGTGTGGATATTTGGCCTGATGATCACTGGATTTCTTCTGATTGGAGTGGGAGGATATCTGGTTTTCCGAAAAAATTGGGATGACGGGAGCGATTGGAGGGCGACCCACAACCATGGACGGCACCGTCCGGGCGGAGACCTCACAGACTGGGACGTTACTCGAGGTGAATCGCAAGCTGGACAATTTCTTGGCTGCGTTACCGGTGCTAGCGCGCAAAATGGATGTCATCTCGGAGAGGGTCAGCGGACGGTGTGGAGATGTTTAATCACTGAACTGGCTTTACTGGAGGACTTGAATGATCAATACAGACTTTAAGGCAGAGAGGAAAATTATCTCTGCCTGACCCAAACAAAGTTCTGTTATCCAATCTGACGCCATAAGCAGCCTTGGAGTTGCGTGCAAAAAAAACCCACGATGGAAGGAATGCAGACAAATGCTGTGAAACCCTACCTACCCCCCCGCCTTTAGATTGTGGTCTCTGCATCGAGGTCATCAAGTTGAAGGCACTCACTGTGCTCTGTGCTTTCCCATGACCTCCCACCCACCTGTGGATTCAGTTGGCCGAGCGCCACACAGGCAGCTCCCGCTGAGGAAACCAGGGTCCCAGCCCCTCCCCCCTACCTTCCGGGTCTCACGTTGTGAACTGTGACGTTCGTGCTTATATGTTGGGTGTTTTTTGCATAGTAGAGCTACACCCTGCCGGTGTAACTCTGTTAATGCCTTTTTCTCCCTCCCCGAACTCTCCTCATGTAATCCCCTCTTCATCTATTGAAATGAGCGCTGTCATGGCTGCTCTCGTGGTCTGCCTGTATCTGTCCTGTCTATGTGTGTGTGTAATCTTGGTCAGGCTGTACTGTGGAGTCAAGTTCCTATGCTCTGGATCGCTGGAGCGCTGGCAATAAAATTCATTCTGATTCTGATGTGGAGGCTTGGGAATCATTTTTTCTGGTTCGTTAAAAGCAATGGAATAAAAGCCTGGAAAGCATATCGGCTCCCAAGGAAAAAAAACTTCACCGTTCTGCACTTTAACTCCAATTCATTCACCTTGAAGACCTTCTGGCTACACTACCTTCTCACACACATAAACACAGAACCACAAAAGTTTAGAAGATGGATAAAAGAAGCTGTTGGAATAAGGAGGCGTGGACCCAGGACCATGAACAGGGACGAAGGCTTCTACACGCTGGACCACTCATGGGACACTGCGATCAGCGGAGGGCGATGTCGTCCTCTGCTGCCCGGGGAAAAAAGCAAGTGACGCCACCAACATCCGGCGGTTATCCTGACGATGACGGCAGTGACGTTGAAACGTGTCAGTAAATACCATACCATATTTATTTATAAAGCACCATTTTAAAATAGCATGGCAGCTAACCAAAGTGCTGTACATAAAAAAGCCAAATGCTTGAACAAGAAACACAATACAAACAGGCAAAATACATAAGAACAAAGCATAAATAGTCAGAGATCAAAAGTCCTACTAAAAACAAAATAGGAGATCAGTTAACAGCACTGTAAAAAATAAAATAATGCAACGAATGATAAAAACATTTGAAATGGCACAAACAAAACGAAATAAAATACCAGATGGTGCGAGGTGCCAAAAGTGTGCAACTGAATCATACAAACAGATTTAAAAACTCAAATCTGGTGCTAGATTTTCATGAAAAGTGTCACGGAGGGAAGGCGATACTAAAGAAGTGCGTTTTCAGGGCCGACTTGAAACTGCTAACAGAAGGAGCCAGACGCACACGGAGGGGCAGAGAGTTCCAGAGTTTTGGGGCTGCATAAGAGAAGGCACACTCCCCCCGTGATTTGTACCGAACCTTCGGAACAACAAGCAGCAGACGATCTGCTGACCGAACGGCACGGGTGGGAACATACGGGGTCAGCAGCTCCGTCAGATAGGATGGGGATGGGCAGTACAAAGCCTTGTAAACATATAACAAGACCTTGAAGTTAATCCTAAGTTTGACTGGGAGCCGGTGTAAATCTGCGAGGATGGGTGTGATGTGCATGCGTCTGTCGGTGTTGGTTAAAAATCTGGCCGCGGCATTTTGTAAAGGTAAAAACCAACCCTCATAACTCTTTGTAGTAAAGAAAACGAAATCATCACAATGCCTTCCCTCTCCTCTGTGGGGGATTTATTTGATCCTCTGTCTGAACTATCAATAAATTCAACATGAAAAGACGAAAAACCTCTCCCTGGGCTGCCACCTTACCGTGGTGGAGGGGTTTGAGTGTCTCAATGATCCTAGGAGCTAAGTTATCTGAGGCTTTCTGCCTCTGGTAGGGTCACCCATGGTTAACAGGTCCTAGGTGAGGGATCAGACAGACAGCAGCCCGAAGACCTCTTATGATGAATTATATAAATGGAAACCGTGTTCCCTCGCCCGGACGTGGGTCACCGGGGCCCTCTCTGGAGCCAGGCCTGGAGGTGGAGCACGTCCTGCAGCTTCCAGCTGGACAGGGACGCTGACTACGAGAGTATCCGATGGATAAAAACGAGCAGTCAGTTTCACCGAAACGTAGCTCTGGTTTTATATTTATATAAAAGCCTGTGTTGAAGGCATGACAGGTAGGAGGTATTTGCTCTTGAAAGCACACGCATGATCACACACGGCATCTCATGACAGATGGGCAGAAACGCACCAGTCATGGTAAACTTTACGGCTCATCTGGTAGTCAGTGGAGCTCTGGACCACCAGTGTCAGCCAGGCGAGCAGCTGCAGGGGTGAATGTTCATGAGCTGTGTGCCACTGTCACCTTGGAGACAAGGGAGGAACACCTGACCTTCCTCGATGTCCAGGTGTGAAAGTGGTTGGGCCAGAATGTTGGCTAAGAAAACAAAAAGATTTGTAAGTTTTTGGGCCAAGTCTAATGTTCTGTGCTTCGTCCTCCGGTCTCCTCGTGGTGGTGCTCCATCGTACCTGGCAGCACTAAAAAGAAGACATACCTCCCATCACACGGCTGACCTGGAGCTGCTGACTGTCCCACAGACGAGGTGCAAGTCTGGAGGCGATCGGGCTTTCTCAGTCTTGGCTCCTTCTCCTGGAATGAGCTTCCACTAGAGCAGGGGTGTCAAACTCATTTTAGCTCAGGGGCCACATTGCGATAAATCTAGTCCCAATTGGGCCGAACCGGTAAATTAAAAACAACTTCAGATTGTTTTCTTTGTTTTAATACAATCAATATAAAACAAGGCTGGAGTGTCTAACTGTGCTGAGTGTATCCAAAATAGTACAAGTACAACACCTGAAGTGTACTTGAAAATGTGAAAAAAAAAAATCTATAAATAAATAAAAACATTCCTTAGTGATTCAAAGAGCTTACAGATCACATGGCTAGATCAGTTTCATGCAGCACTTCAAATATATTTGACTCATTTTACTTTACATCTTTAGGCTTTCACCAGCACATCAACATCAGAAGTCACATCCTGAGTGGCGGCCAACTTCAGGATGTGATTCAAGTTCTATTTCGTCTAGTCTTAGCCCTTAAGCGAGCTGCTATTGGAAGGGTGATCTCAGCATCAGCCAATCATGAAGAGCTTAAATGTACGCCCACCACGTGGGCACCCCTTGTGGGTTATATAAGTGGAGCGACTCCACTGCTCGCCTCCGTTTTCTCTTCACGCCAAGCTTAAGAGCTTCTTTTAAGAGCAATTATACAAGAAAAATCTACCCACCGACCATGTCCAGCGACGCCAGGACCTGCCCGGCCTGCCAGACGGGCTCCATCTCCAGCGGCGACCTGCACGCCAAGTGTGAGGTCTGTCTCGGGGCTCACCACGCTGGCCTGGCCTTGACCCCCAGGCCTCGTGCCCGTTTTGTACCGCTCTGCCCGTGGCTGAAAAGGTCCGCCGGGTCGAGTACTTCACCCCCTCCACCGACGAGGAAATTCCGGTGGCTGGCACGTACTCGCTGGACAAGGCGTTACGGTTCTTCAACGTAGGCCAGGAGCCGGCTGGCTCCTACCGATTGGACGATGTCATCGACAGCGAGGAGTACGACGAAGCTGGCTTCCATAGCCCTTTTTCCCTCCAGTACAATACGGAGGTCGACGAGCCTCGTGAGGAGCACGACGAGGCTGGCTGCTGCAGCCATTATTCCCTCCTGTACAGCACGGAGGTCGACGAGCCTCGTGAGGAGCACGACGAGGCTGGCTGCCATAGCCCTTTTTCGCTCCTGTACAACACGGAGGTCGACTACGAGGCTGGCTGCCATAGCCCTTTTTCCCTCCAGTACAATACGGAGGTCGACGAGCCTCGTGAGGAGCACGACGAGGCTGGCTGCTGCAGCCATTATTCCCTCCTGTACAGCACGGAGGTCGACGAGCCTCGTGAGGAGCACGACGAGGCTGGCTGCCATAGCCCTTTTTCGCTCCTGTACAACACGGAGGTCGACGAGCCTCGTGAGGAGCACGACGAGGCTGGCTGCCATAGCCCTTTTTCGCTCCTGTACAACACGGAGGTCGACGAGCCTCGTGAGGAGCACGACGAGGCTGGCTGCCGCAGCCATTATTCCCTCCTGTACAACACGGAGGTCGACGAGCCTCGCTCAGCGGGTCCTTCTGCCCCAGTGGTTTCTCGCTCCTCCCTGCCAGCAGTTAGAGCACTGCTCCAGGAGCTGTCCGCCATCATCTCCGCGGCTGCGACCCGCAGGGGGCTAGCCGTTCCAGAACCGGCTCCCCTGAGGCGGATGAATTGGCGGGAATTTTTGGGGCAACACAGACGCGCTGTCCAGACCCCGTCTGGCCGCGCTTCCCCGCTGCCATGAGCTGCTGGTCCGCCGCCTTCTCCGAGCCTGCCAGGCTTGAGGCGCCAATTTCCACATATGCGCCCATTACCAAGGTCGAGGGCTTCCCCGACCAGGGCTGGCCATCTGTTCCTCCACTGGAGCCGGACTTGGCCTCGCTGTGTGGCGTCAAGAACCACCTCACTGGACCGCGAGCAGTTCCCACTAAGCATGACCAGCTGCTGAGGCGGCTCGCCGATCGCGCACACCAGTGCGCCTTCCAGACCGGCGCTGCAGGAAATAACATCGCCTTCTCGCCTTTGGCGTTTCCAAAATGGTGGAGGAGCTTGACTCTCCTGTCGAGTCAAAAACCATCATTACTAAAACTGCTGATGCCATCCTCAATCTGTGCGCTGCTGTACTCACCGGTTCTGCTCGCATTGCTGCCTGGCAGACCCTTATCCAGCGGCCTTGTGGCTCATGGCCCTGCCCTCCATTCTTGAACACCTGCACAGAGAGATGCTAGAAGGCCGCATCACCTCTGACGTTCTGTTTGGTCCCCATCTTACGAGCATCATCTGGGCTCAGCAGCTGAACTTTCAGCCACGGTGCGAGACCTGGTCCACTCTCGGTCAGCCTGCACTCCGGCCGTTCCCCCAGAGGATGGGACGAACGGCGCGGAAACTCCATGCGCCCAGCTGCACGGCCCGCCCCGCGGAGCCGGCCTCCCGCTGAGGCGGGACCAGGGAGTTGGCGGACAACGATTCCGAACGAGCCAGCAGACACAGCCTTGGCAGTCACAGGAACCTCGCCGAAAACAACCACGAAAACGACTCGTTGGGGGGAATATGTGTGCTTATGGCTGCAATGTTAACTCTGTGAATTATTTTGGTTTTGAAATAAAAACCCAAAAAACGTCACATTGAGAGCACAATCCTACAGTCCTCTGCAGAACCTTCTGCCGAATCCTCACACATGATGTTCCCCGCACCAAGCACTGCAGCACATCTGCATGTTCACACAGTCAGACTCGGTCATGTTACACGGGTAGCTGTAAGGGTGCGCTCCATTTGCGCACCGCCCCCAGCCTACGGCCAGGCCCGACTCATCCCGCTTCCCCCACAACTTTGGGTGGGACGGGATGTCATGGCGCTGTCGCGACCACGCGCAAAGCGCGCACATTGCGCGGCTCCATCCGCTGGCACTTTGACGTTCCCGTGCACGGGCCCGGCTCCCACTCGTCCTTCATGGACTCCACGCTCTGCGTTGCGGATCAGCCTCTTCCAGCTGTTTCACACTTGCTCTTTCGATCACAGCCCTCCATGGGTCGCTCCCAGTTCTCTGGTACGAGCGACGGCGGTAAGGGCGCGAAACCAATCCTCAGACGTTGCTCACGTGACCTCGAGCACACGTCCGCTGTCGGAACGCGCGCACGAATGCCTCCCTTTCGGCTACTCGCTAGCCCAGCGCACTTTCTCCAAATGTCCGGAGACCGCGCTGCAGCCACTGCGCACGGCGGAAACGAGGGTTTTATTTTACCGGGACGATCTTCTCCGATGCGCCCGGTCCGAGGACGGGGCGTCAGTGCAAACCAGGAGGTTAACAGAGCATCTGTCAACCCTGGGGTTTTCTATAAACTGGGGGAAGAACTCTGTTCTTCCATCCCAGTCGATTATGTTTCTCGGGGGGGAGCTGAACGCCTCTATAATGAGAGCACGTTCGTCGCCGGTGAGAGCGGCAGATCTCACCATGGTGATCTCCTGCGTGCAACCCCGCGAGATCGTGAGAGCCCTGTTAGTCATGAGACTTCTGGGCATGATGGCTGCAGCCCACTCGGTGGTGCTGCTGGGGTTGTTGCACTCGAGGCGCCTGCAAAGTTGGTTCATCTGCCTCCGGGTACATCCGATACGTCAGAAGAGACGTATGTTGAGGGTTCCCCCCTCAGTGGGCGGGGACCTCGCTCACTGGGGGAATCCCTGCATCCCCTCACACGGGATTCCCATCGGACGTCCTGCGTCACACGTATCTGTGTTTACGGATGCGTCACTGTCTGGGGTGGAGGGCACGTGCTTGTTACGCGGCAGATCGCTGGCCCTCCCACACGCACGAGCACATAAATGTGTTGGAGCTTATGACAATGAGGAATGTGTTCATGCACTTCGCTGCCCTTCTCGATGGCCGTCATGTCGAAGTTCACACAGACAACCAGGTGGCGGCAGCCTGCATAAATCTCCAAGGGGGAGTTCGATCCCCCCCTCTATTGCGCATAGCCACAGATTTACTGTGTTGGGCACATGTCCACCTGCTGTCCATCAGAGCCACCTACATTCCGGGGATCCTGAATGTAGCGGCAGACATCCTGTCGAGAGGGGGTCCCCGCGACTCCGACTGGCGTCTGCATCCCGCGCTGATATCACAGATTTGGATAAGGTTCGGGGAACCGTGTGGATCTGTTCACGGCTCGCGAAAACGCTCAGTGTCGCCTGTGGTTTTCCCTGAGTCTCCGGGACCAAACCTCGCTCGGAGCGGATGCCTTCTCACACCAGCCCGGGCTTCGAACGCTCCTTTATGCGTTTCCACCAGTCCCTCTGATTCCCCGTCTCCTGGACCGAGTTCGGTCAGAACAGCTCTCGGTAATTCTGGTGGCTCCCAGACGCCTGTCCGCATCATGGCTTCCGGACCAGCAAGCGCTACTGTCCGGCTCCCCGTGGAGACTCCCGCGAAGGGAGGACGCCCCTCCCCGGGCGGATGGGATAATCAGACATCCTCCGGAAATAAGCCATCGGCTGTGGGTCTGGCCGATGAGCGGTTTCGATTAGGGGTTTCTGGGCTGCCGCATGATGTGGTCATCACGATTCAGAGTGCGCGGGCGCCCTCTACCATTGCATCTTACGCTGCTAAATGGGCAGCTTTCCAGAACTGGGGCACAGAGCGGAATGTTCAGGCGCTCTCCTGCCAGCTGGCGGATGTCCTATCGTTTCTGCAGATACGGACGGACAGGGGCCTCGTATTCAGCACTATTAAAACATATGCTGCAGCTATCTCATCCTGTCACCAGGGTTTTGGTGATAGATCTGTTTTCAATCATCCCCTCACAAAACGTTTTCTAAAAGGTGTCAGAAGGAACAGACCTGTGTCCCGTCCGCTAATTCCCCAGTGGGATCTAACGGTGGTTCTGCGTGGCTTATCTGAAGCCCCATTTGAGCCCTTGGACCAGGTCTCACTCAAGTTCCTGTCACTTACAACTGCCTTGCTGCTGGCACTGGCATCAGTCAAGAGAGTGAGCGACCAAACCGCCCTCTCAGTGGCTCCCGCATGCCTCCAGATCCGGAAAGATGGCGGGTCTGCTGTTTTATGCCCCAGCCTTTGTGCCCAAAAAACATTAATACTTCCTTCAAATCCAGGTCAATTTCATTGGCTGGACTTTTTCCTCCTCCCCATAATTCTGAGGAGAAGGCGGCTTCCCATCTTCTCTGCCCAGTGCGCGCGCTCGCACGATATGTGTCACGCACTTCAGGGATTCGCCGCTCACAAATCATGTTTGTGCACTACAGGGAGTCTTCCCTTGGGCAAGCGCTGTTGGCCCAGCGCCTTTGACTCTGGCTATGTGACGCCATTTCACTCGCTTACACATCATTGGGGCTGGATCCTCCTGAGACACTCAGGGCTCACTCAGCCAGAGGGATTTCCTCTTCTGTGGTGCCCCACAGTGGTGGGTCAATGGAAGTCATTTGTCAGGCTGCTTCATGGGCTTCACCCTGTTCCTTTACTCGTTCTTATTTACGAGATGTGTCTTTAGGATCCATCACTCGTTCAGTGCTTGGACCTCAGCAGGCTGAGTGAACGCATTATGGCACCTCATCGGCCCTGCTTGAATGAATTTCATCCTCTCGTGGATGATATTTTTTAGTGGTGGCCCCACTCTTCTCTCTGGCTGCCTCAGCCTTTTAAGCCCTGGGCTGAGGCTGAGCGACCCCCACTAAAAGGAGACATGTTGGGTGTGTCCATTGGTTGAGCTAACCAGTGTGGCGTAAACCCATCCAGCTGCGCTTTATTCCAATAGCAGCTCGCTTAAAGGCTAAGACTAGACGAAATAGAACGTTGGTTACGTATTGTAACCCCAGATTCTATGAGTCTAGTCGCAGCCCTTAAGCCACTTGGCCACACTGGTTCTGTTAGGACTAAGAGCCATCGGAGGCGAGCAGTGGAGTCGCTCCACTTATATAACCCACAAGGGGTGCCCACGTGGTTGGCGTACATTTAAGCTCTTCATGATTGGCTGATGCTGAGATCACCCTTCCAATAGCAGCTCGCTTAAGGGCTGCGACTAGACTCATAGAATCTGGGGTTACAATACGTAACCAACGTTCTTGTGTGAGCCTTGAGCGCAGCTTTGTTTTATTTATACTCATTACAGAGGAAACTTGCTCACAAAGATAAGTTTATTTTCATCCTACATTGTAAAGTATGAAAATAAAGTTTACACAACCATCTCGCGGGCCGGATTTAACCCGCTTGCAGGCCGGATCCGGCCCGTGGGCCGCAAGTTTGACACCCCTGCACTAGAGAGTCACCATCACCGCAGGTCTCCAAGAGTCGTTTGAAGACTCGTTTTTGTGGTTTTATGTAAGTTGGATTTGATGTAGATAGCTGAACAACCTCTGTTTAGAGTAATGGAGATTGATTCCAACTGGATTGATGAGCTAACAGCTAGTTTGAACGGGATCAGTTACACAGCATTCCACTGTCAGTTACCCACCCATCCATTTTCAGCTGCTTATCCGGAGTCGGGTTGCGGGGACAGCAGCCTAAGTCCAAGACTTCCCTCTCCCCAGCAACTTGGGCCAGCCCTTCCGGGGAATCCCAAGGCATTCCTGGCCAGGTGGGAGACATAGTCCCTCCAGCGTGTCCCGGGTCTCCCTTTGAATCACTTCTAAGAAAAAAAAAATCACAGAAATGTGTTAAACTTTATTTCACTGTAGGTACTTCTCATCAGTTAACATCAGTTATAAAAATAACATGAATTTCTACCAGAAGTGCTTCAGGTGAGTGGCTGACAGCAGCCAGAGGATTCTCGTGTAAATCATAATTAAAAACGACAGAATGAGATCCATGCACAAGGCTCAGGCTAAGGATGAGCTAACGGTGGGTCCGTAAACCTCTGCTCTCGTACAGCGAGTGACGTCAGCAGCATTCATCTGGCTTTGAAATGAGTCTTTTTGTGTGTCACAAGTAAAACTGGAGCCATAATTCCTAAAGCTTTACACATCACAGCGAGGAGGAGGAGGATGGCAGAGCAAAACGTTCCGGATGTCGACTTTAACTCGATTATTTAATGTTACACTTATTCATGGGGAGCAGGCCAGAGGCCGTTGCTGCATAGCTGCTCTTCAGGAATATAAAATTATCTCAGTGAATGCTAAAGTTATGTTTGTGTTTTCCTCTCCTGCTAATAGGGATGGGTACCTTTGACATTTGAATCGATCCGGTACTAATTCCCGGTACCTGGGAATCGATACCGGTACTTAACGGTACTAATTTTCGATACTTTTGAGTGTTTAATATTTTAATTCTCTTTTATAATTAAATATATATTTTTCTCAATATATAACAATATTTGATAAATATCACGATAAATAACATACAACTGTTTGTATTTTAACATCGTCCTTGTAGTTTTATAAGCTGATAATTAAACTGAAGCAAACATCTTTACTGTGAACTAAATTTACTGTGTATCTTCATTCCTTTTGCCGTCTTTTTTCATTTGATTTTTCCTACTGGGAAGTTAGAATTTCCGAGGAGAAAGTGAACGCACCATTAGATGATAACAATGGTGGCATAGGAAGCTAACATATCAAGCTAAACAGTTTATTTAGCTGCTGGAGCAGATTAAAACGATGATGCCTCACACTTAGATCGTTGTCTCTGGTTTCATCTTCACCCAATCACCCGTCGCATTTAGTAAAGTAAAGCCAAACTTTAGAGCGCGTTCATGTTCTTCTAGTCGGAATTTCGGAGTTCCGAGGAGAAAGCGAACGCACCATTAGCGAAACGGAAGCTAACATATCAAGCTAACGTTATCTTAAACATTTTATTAACCTACCGGAGCAGATTAAGATGAGGATGTCTCACTTAGATCGTTGTTGCTGGTTTCATCATCACCCAGTTACCCATCACATTTAGTGAAGTGGACCCAAGCTGTGCCAAGCCTGTGTTCTTTCTACCATGCTGCTCTGTTTACATCTCGCTCGCAGCGACCGATGACATAACGCTCTTGTGCATGCGCAGCTGTCTAGGCAAGTTCTCGTTGTGAAGGACGGGTACCGAAACGAGGCACCGTTTCAAATGAAGTGAATCGGTGCTCGGTCGGTACTGTGGAATTCGGTCGGTACCTTAAAAAGTACCGAATTCGGTACCTATCCCTACCGGCTAATAGCTCCAGTCCGGTTTATTCCCCTCCAGAGCATCTGCAGGGTGTGCTGGAGAAGGTTCTCAGTCATCTGGGTCACGGTGATCCAAAAGGGTTCAAAGGAAGGTTTCTGGTAGAAACCAAAGAGTTGCCTTCGTCTGAACCGTCTGGGATCGAGCAGTTTGCAGCTAATAATGACGTTTTATTCAGATGAAGTGGATAATGACCGCCGTTAGGGTCCAGAAGGCAAAAGGTGGACAGTGATGTTTTTGCCTCGGTGTGCAGCAGTAATAGATCACATGACACCTTTCAAACATTTGCTATTATTCAACAGCTGGTTAACTTTAGCAGCTGGCACGGTTTAGGATGGGTCATCATCATTAGATCTCACTCAGATGTGTTAGTGCTGAGCTGTTGTGTTAGCAGCAGTGGCCTCAAAGACATGCTCCATATTCTGCAGGTCAAACTGCTGTAAGGTCCTCTTGGCTGCGTGGGAGAAGGCCTTGTATGTCCGAGGTCACCTAAACGGTACACTGACCACAGCCAGCTTCATCTGCCCGGAATGCTGTGTGCTCTTCCATACCAAAACAAGGGAGGGAAGCCATAACATTCCCATCTCTGGAGTCCCTTTTCAGGTAACAAGGAGACTCCAGACAGAACTCTTAACTTTAATAAAAGAATCTTATTCCTGTTTATACACTTAACAGGTTAATTACAATCAATTATCTAAAGTGATTTAATGATGTCTGGACAGTAATGAATAAATGAATCAACATAACTTTATTCTTAAAATGCCTTATATCAGATCTTAAACACACCAAATGACTCTGCTTGGTGATTTCTTAATGATTTATTACCAGTTATGTCACATATTAATATCAGTATAATAACAAATGATGTTTTATCTTATTTACTTCACACATGAAGTTTTTTTCACTTCTTGGGGAAAGGGGGTTGACGTCTGAGGACTTTGGTAACGCCTACCACATTTTCTGACTTCTGATTGGTCCAACATGGACCCTAAAACAACTGCAAGTCAGTTCAAGCCTTCATGCTAAACGAATCCCTCGTTGGGGGATCAGACCAGGGGTGTTTCTCAATGCCAAGGAGCCTTGCCTTGATGTCTTGGCCCCGCCCCGGTTGCCTAGGAGATACGTCATCAGGAGCCGCTGAGGCGTGTGTTCTCCATTTGTTAGCCGTTTAGCTAGCTGAGCAAGGATACACGGGAGGTGTCTTGTAGCCTAGCCTTGGTCAAAAATTACCCAGAATGCACCGCAGTATTTTCAAAAGGACGGTGGATCAGAAGCCGGCAGCTACTTCAGGGACAAATTTCAAGTTTAAAAGTAAGTCAGCTAATTTAAAATGTCTTTTTTTAAGATCCAAAGAAGTTATCTATGGTTGGTTAGTTGCTTAGTAGTTGCAGCTTCGGTGGCTAGCAGGTAGTAACTCACTTATATATTTAAGTTAACAAAGTAAAAGGCTCGTTATATATTTATATTGAAACTAATACGTATAAAATATAACGTTATCTCCCGTGTCATGTGACGTTACGTGACCGCCGTGGAATCCGCGGTCACGTGATGCAAGTCTGTTCCATTTAACCGTTTTCTTTGACTAAGGAAGGACCGTGTCCTCGTAAGCAAGGCGCCTCGGCTCGCAAGACATCGCCTCGCGAGGCCAGGCGCCTTGACATTGAGAAACACAGACACTCTACCCGCAGGCTCCTGAGCCACTACAAAATGGCTAAATGCAGACGCAACGCCGTGCACACACACACAGCGTGCCCCTGATTGCCATGAGACGGGTAGAGGGGGTGTGTGTGTGTGTGTGTGCGCGCGCGCGTTGCAGCACACCTCCCATCGCTCAGACATTTTATGGCAGTTCACTACAACATAGATTTTTATATGTTCATATTTATTTAATATTAAAAATGCACTGAATAATCTTGGTGTCGGTATTTTTTATCGATGTGGGCCTGTGTTGGGTAAGCTTAGATTAGTTAAGCCTCAGCCTAAGCCTGTTGCGTCCGAAACTATGAGCAAGTATTTTGGCTCTTTTATGCTAAGAATCAGGAGCTGATTTTGTGATTTCCTTTCCTCTGATTGCACCCTGTGCAATTTTATGAGTGAATACATCGATAAATAAAATCAACATTAATTTTAAAAATCCTCTTAAATAATCTAAATTTTTATCTCAATCTAAATAATCGGGATTATAATTTTTGCCGTAATCTAAAAGCCCTAAGGTCATCCTGGTTTTTGGCTCAAAAATCCGTTTATGCATGTGGCAGATGCTTTCATCTAAAGTGACTCACAGATGAAAAGTAACCACTAAATCTACGGTGGCTCAGAAGGTCCAATGAAATGCAAAATGCCGTGTTATAATAACATGGAAGCAAAACCAGCAACACTAAAATACTGAGGCACGAAGCAGAGGGTTAACAGCTAGTTATGCTAATACCCGCTAGGTCAACCTGGTCAGTGGGCTCACGGCAGCACAGCAAAGCCCTGCGGTCTCCAGCTGTTCTGGAGTTAAAGTATAAGCATTACTTCCATTTGAGCAGCGGTTCCAGTTGGCCACGGCTTTATTCTGTTTTATTTTGTCTGAGGCTTTTGAGTTTTGTTGGACCATCAAGGCCACAGAATAAATCAGCTGATTTACCTTTTCAGGTAACGGCCACAGCTGAATAATAAGCACAGAACTGCTCTAAGTCAGTTCAGATGTGACGTTGGAGTCATTAAAACATCTAGAGGCACTTCAGTTCAAGATGTTTACCGCAGGCAGCTGATGGTAGAAAACAGAAGAATGGCCAACGGGCAAGACCGAGTCCTTCGCTCAGACCTGCCCATGAGCTTGAGTTTACCTGAAAATGTCAAATCTTAAAGGGGCCATCGAACGGGGTGAAATTACGATTGGAAACTGGTCTTTCAGCTTCTATAAAGCATATAAAATGTCCCAGGAGCCCCAAGATGATGAATTAAAACACACATAATAAGGCTCGTTATTCCAGGGTATCCGCGGGTCCTTAAAAAGTCTTAAATTTGCTTTTCCGAATTTAAGGCCTTAACAATCCTTAAAAAGGACACATAATCCTTAAATCCAGTTTCCAAAGGTCTTAAATCACCAAAGACCCAATAAACAAGATTCTTTAATTTCTATAAAATTTTCCTGAATTTCTAGTTGGTGTTCAGCATTTTTTGTGTACGATGTTGGCGAAAGCGGAACCGTACATATTCAGTTGGTTGTGAAAGGGGGCTATTTTTAGATGAGCACATTAGCTGGTTAAGCTAGCGGGAGCTTGCACCATGGGGAAGTGCAAGTTTAATGGTAACGGGATGGCTAATCCCACGTTCGCGACGTGGTTAGCACCGGTTCCAGGCAATAGCTGGAAATTATAGCTTAAATTTAATTTAAAAAATAGCTTAAATTTGGTCAAAGTGGCCTTAAAAAAGTGGCTCCGTCTCTCTAACACTGTAGAGGTCTTTAAAAATCATCTAAAAACTCACCTTTTCATCCAGGCGTTCCCTCCCTAAATGTTTCAGAAAGATGGCTTTGTTCGGGTTCACACCTTCACTTTGTTTTTACTCCTGATTTAATTTTCTATTTTACCACTGCTATTGTTTTTCTGATGTTTTTATTGGTTAGAGGTATTTGCCCTGATCTTTATCATGTTGTACAGCGCTTTGTGATTTATATCTGTGAAAGGCGCTATATAAATAAACTTTTACTTACTTACTTACTTTAAAAAGGTCTTAAAAAGTCTTAAATTTGGCTCCTTTAAACCTGCAGATACCCTGCATAAGATAACCTGCCTTCCCCATCCACTCAACCTGTGTGTGTGTGTGTGTGTGTGTGTGTGTGTGTGTGTGTGTGTGTGTGTGTGTGTGTGTGTGTGTGTGTGTGTGTGTGTGTGTGTGTGTGTGTGTGTGTGTGTTTTAGATTCTACTGCCTCTTCCAGACCTGACCACAATGGCTGCAACTCCACCTCCAGGTTTAGAAACTTCAGCATTCGCCTGATAACATTCCCAGATCTGGGCCAGTGAGGCAAACGGACCCCAGAAACTATAGAACACGTTTCTGTTTGATTCAGAAACTAAATCCAAACCAGACCTGCTGATGTGACTCACTTCGATCAGGACTGGGACCCTCCGGGACGTCTCGTTCTCTTCCCAGAGCTTTGGCTGGAATGTTCAGACCCAGATTAAATCCGAACAGAGATAAAGTTTAAAGAGCTAATGAAGAATCGCGGTAGCAGTTGGACGGTGCTGAGGTGTTGGTTCCTCCTCCTGCCATCCAGATAAGCTTGTGCTGAAGATAAGGTTCTGTCAAGGTGAACATTTTCTACCTGAACATCAGGTCCTGTTAGGATTTGTTGCCGTGACAGAGAACAGGGTTATCAACGCATGACCAGGCTGGTCTGTGGAGCTGAACGTGGGCCAGTCTTCAGTCTGTGCTGTGGTGCGTCTTTTAATACTAATAATAATAATAATAATACATTTTATTTCAAGCGCCTTTCAAAGCTCTCAAGGTCCACTGTACAGGACAAAATATAACAAGGAAGCAATACAAACAACAAGAAATAAATGCTAAAGGTAATTCCCAAAGGTAGAGTCGGAGCAGTGCGATGGATAATAGACTAAAAAGAGTAGATGGAAGGAGGACAGTTTTAGCGGTTACCGGAAGTACGTGCAGATTTCACCGGTTCCTTTGGGCTTTCACTAGTCAGTTACTGAATTCGTGTTAAAATGTTGTTACTTCCTTTAACCCTCTGGAGGCAGGCGTTGAAGATTTACAACGATAAAACCTACCTACCTGGTTACTCCACGTACGTATTTCATGAGCATTTTTTTACTCAGAAGTACCCCTGAAGGACTTAGTTGTTCGTCCTTTTATCGAAACTTATTTTGAACATCATGAGGGTTAAATGCCCACATGGCCTTGCCCCACAATACCTGTCAGCATGGACTGTAATTTTCACTTTAGAAGTGGGAGGGGGGGGGGGGGGGCGGATCTTTACAGTATGCTCTAATGGGAAACAGGCTTCAACACAAACTGTTGTTTTCCGCTTGGTCCTAGAGCTCAACCAGTGTCAATTTAATATAGTGTAATATTGTTTTTGGATGGTAAAATGTGCAGGGGTCAAAACTTGACTTTGGAAAAAGTGTGTGTGTGGTGGTGGGGGGGGGGGGGGCATGTCCCCCCCCCAAAAAAAAATTTACGTCCATGTCTGTCAGAGTTGTTGACTCCCCCTGTGCCTGCGGTCTCTGGGGTCAGCTGATCGTGGCCGACTCGCGGTTCCCCTGACAGAACGTGAGAGCAGAGGAGACAGCCTCGTCTGTGATTGGTCCAGGTTGTGGAAGAGCTGCCTCTGAACGTAAAACAGGCAGAGTCCGTCGCTGTGGACACCTTTTCACTTTGGTTTCCCTTGAGTTGTTTTTTACTACGACTCCTACGAGGTTGTGTCATGTTTTATTTACCTTTACCTTTGGTTCACGTGGCTGTTTTTATTAGTGCTCTAGACATAAACTGGATTTGGACAGAGAAGGTTATTTAATAGGCGTGTGTCAGCTGACGAGGTCACGTGTGTGAGGTAACCAGAACATCCGGGCATCTCGCAGGTGGAGCAGCACCAACATTTGAATGGAGTTTGGTGGGAGAAGCTTCCCTCCCTCTGCCAGCGCGTGCCTGTCAGTGCGCAGCAGCCACACACACACACACACACACACACACACACACACACACACACACACACACACACACGGGCGCCTGCACAACTCTTCCTCAGAAGCACCGTCATCCTCCTCTTGGGCGGGATGGAGGGATGCTGAGCAGCGGAACTTCATCATCACCGTCATCATCATCATCTTCTTCTTCATCATCACCGGGAGCGGGGGGAGGGAGGAGCAGCCGCACTCCGGGGTTTAAAAAGTTCAGCAGCATTCGGTTCATTAACGGAGCACCGGAGGGTCTCGCGCCCGGCGCTCACACCGGACATCACCCAGCCAGACACTGTGGATACACGGAACCGGACCAGGTGGTTCTGGAAGGCTTCGGATCGGATCTCCGCTGTGTGGTACCGGATCTCAGTTGAACGGTTCCAGCCCGAATCCCGGGTGTTGGAACGGATCTCTAACGGTGCTGTGATGAATTTGCGGTGCTGAACTGGATCGGTAACGGATTCCTGACGCCGTGCAGCAGATCTGCTGTTTTCCAGAACGGATTTCTGACAGGTTCGGGTTTTCATGGATCCTGGGACGGAACCGGGTTGGTGACCGCCGGTAACCTCCGCCGGTCCCCGGGACTACGCAGGTGCAGCAGCAGGTGCCACGACCGAGTTTTACCGGACAAACCACCGGAGGAAACAAGTCCAACACCGACCCGGGTTCAGCGCGTCCGCACGGCGGTAGAAGTTACCGGAGAACCGGCGGAGTTTTAATTACCGAGCGGACAGCCCCCCCATCACCTCCCCGCTGATCCCACTAACGGACAGGTTTCATTTTCCCGTTTATAAAAACGGATTTCCGCCTCCGTTAGCACCGCCGCCCCTCGGATTGGCACCCGTTAAATGGAAACGTTTCCCGGTTATCCATCAGTTTTAATCCGGTGTTAATCCGTCAGCCACATGAGGCGGAGCGGTGAAACAAACCCACATGTTGGCTGTAAAAGACCCACCGGTAGTGGCTCGGTACCGGGATTAAACACCTCACATCAATCCCGTTATCCAGAATAAAGCCGGTCAACGTTACAGCTCTAACAGATTACAGCTAAAATATAATCTGGACTCATCTGAAATAAAAACCCACAGAAAGAAGAAGACTGATGATTCTGAGTCAAAGTTCTGACCCAACTGGACCGGCTAATCTGGGGTTGTGGTTGGGTCCGTTTCACACCTGGCATGCACTTGTCTCCCGAAGCTGACCCTGGTGACCCAGATGTTGCAGCTGTGTAGTGACACTGAACCCCGGAGAGTCCCGGTGGGCTTTGCTGATGCTTTACGACGGTTCTGGAGGAGCTTTAACTCAGAACAAATTAACTTTACGATGACCCGAGGACCGTAAGCAGCCGTGTTTGTTCAGGCCGGCTTTACGACCCGGAGAGTTGAGCGTTCCTGTCACCGCTCTATTGTTTCAGTGCAAAATCAGTGAGGAAATCCAGCTCAGTTCAGCTGTTTTCTGTGCATTTCCCACCTCTCTCTGCAGAGGTTTAGAGTTTAGCTTACCCAGTGGATTTGCTGTGGAAGTCCATGGATGCCACGCTCACTGTATAGCCACATCCTCAACAAAATACCTCCTCCTCCTCCCGCTCAGCGTCCTGCTTTTGAAATCGAGCCACGCAGCATCGATTTCTCTCCTCGCTGCAAAACCAAAACGCAAACGACCATCTCATCCTCTCTGGTCTGTCAGTTCTGCTGCTGAAATGTAAGAAGTGTTGATTTCCCACCTCCAGTCAGAGCTGAAGGACGTTCCGAACGGTGCCGCAGCGAGGTCGGAGTTCCCAAACGGGCTGATTCACTCAGAATCACCCGAAGACTGGCTGGGACCAGTTCCCTGCATACATGAATGTTTTTCCCAACTGCTTTCTGACTCTGAACTTTGAGATCTTTCTGCTGCTCTCATACTGACGTTTTACGCCAAATGGGACTAAACGACAGCAGCCCCGGCACCATGCGGAACGGCCGTGGCCTATCGGACCAGTGGGCTGAGTCGGTGGTGGTCCGGCCTCGAACCACTGAGCGACACATCACGGTGCACAAACGCCTGGTGCTTGGATTTGCCTTATCCATCATCACGCTCATAATCGTTACGGTAGTCGCTGTGGTTCTCAGCCTCCGCTTTGAGGACTGTGGTGGGCGAGATCGCAAAGGATCTACAGGCGAGGTGGGTTCCAGAGGCTCCGGAGGGTCGGGAAAACTGAACGGGAACAGAGGGGAGAGGACAGGGGAGAGAGGGGACGAGGAGACCGTCCAGCCGTGGAAGAACTCCAGGCTTCCAGGATCGATAAGACCGCGGCATTACGACCTGAGACTTGCTGTCTACATGGACAACTTCACGTTCTCAGGTGAAGTTAGCATCGAACTGGAGTGCATCAACGCCACCCGATTCATCGTGCTGCACACAGATCGACTTGAGGTACGTTCGTCGATGTACACAAATGTTTGGGGGAATTTTATCTTCATAGATTGTTTCGAGTTACACAAAAGTTTCTAGCTTCTTCAGATCATTCTCCACATCTCCATAGCTTCAAAACTTTGGACCACATACTTAAAGTCCTCTTGGAAATCTTCTTTATGGACACCAAAGTAAGCCAGGGCTGGTCAGTGAGTCCTAACTCCACTCCCCTGCATTTCGTACTCGGACGTAGTTTCAGACCGGCTAAACCTAGCGTACTCAAACCGATCCGCCCTCACTACGGCGCCGGTATCGGCTCAGTCGTGGTTCGTTCTCTCGTTTCAGACTCAGGTGGAGGTGTGCGGACGTAAATGGTGACGTAAAAATACTTAAGGCAACCACTGAGCTATTTTAGAAACTTCACACTGATTTTATTTTATACATTTCCTGATGTAGAGTTTTAAAAGAAGGTCCGAGGCTCCAAACGCAGCGAGCGAGGCTGAAAAACCACTGGTCCAAGGTGGGAACCAAACCATCAACAGTTGGTGTGAATCGACCCGTGGAGGATTCATTTCCTTCCAGCGTGACCCAAACCGCACCGGTACCATTTGGTAGAGGGACAAAGCGACCGTGATCCAACTGCTCAAACCTGACGTCAGACTGTAGAAGACCTCTGTAGCAGCCAACGAGCCTCCACCTCCAACCACCTCCACTGTAGATTATACCTGATTCGTATTTCACCAGGGATGCAACTGTAGTTTGAAACTTACTGGCATACAACAAGCCTCAGAACCTTCAAGCCAACTCATGAAGACCTTCAGATCTTCCCCTGACCAGGTCTTGGTCAAAGAAGAGCTGAAACAATAAGAAAATGTAGTTTTGGGTCTACCGTCTGCTAGTAACAACCAGGAAGTAAAACCAGCTCCGACTGCTGGAGACAAACTACAAACAGCTTTTCCAAGCAACTTTCCACACGATCCCAAATTTCACGAAGATTCCTATTTCACTCTGGCCTAAGGAGCTCACAGTTGTGGGCTTCAGGATGTGTCAGAAAAACATCTGGAACGTCCTGTTGGGTTTCTGAGAGTCATAAAGTCGAAAAATGGGAAACAGACTCGAGAGGAGCAGAAATTCAGGGAAATTGCAGATAAACTGAGATCTCGCCCAGGAAGACAAAACTAGTCCCAAAACAACAGATTCGGTTTGTTGATTTAGTCCCAGTTTGGTCTGTAACTAGTTGAGCCCAGTAAGGCTCTGGTTTAAATCCCGTTTTTATTCTGACCCCGGGTTTCCACGGGAGCCGTCAGCAGCACGTCTTGCTCGCGTAAGCTGCTGCTTGGCCCTTCCCACGAGACGCGAAGCAGCAGGGGGGCAGCTGTCACCGACCGAGCACGAAGTCACACTTCGTTAGTAAACACAACAACAAGCAGGAGAAAACTACAACATGGTTTGTGTTTTATGTTCTGTCCGTTTTATAATCGCCAATACGGACCTGAAAAACAAAGGAGACTGCTAGCTAGGTGATAACTTCTCACGGGGACGCACAGTTAGTAACCTTTTTTTAAAAGTAAAGCGACCGGAAGGCAGCACGTTCTTTATTCTGAAAATCTCTGTAGCTTCTCTCCATTTCCGCGTCCGATTTCCTGTCTTTACTTCCCCAAAAATGTCGAACTTGACCCATTTCAGAGGCGTCGCGTGTAGAAAATAGAACCGGCGCGTAAAGGCCGTGACATGCTGCTCCTGAGACGCGGCCGACTCGCGCTGCTGACGGCTCCAGTGGAAAAGGTTCTGTTGACCACAGCGGTTCCTATCAGCAGCTATGACGTGCTGCTGCAGTAACGTGCTGCTGACGGCTCCGGTGGAAAGCCGGGGTAAGACGTTCTTTTTAGTTGAGGACATTAAAGTAGAAAACACTTTAAACTCTGTAAACATTTATTAGATTGATTCCTGTTTGTTCTGCTGAGAAAAGCCTAACCCGATAAAACCAAACCATTCTTTTGAATTAAACGGTTTCAGATGAATCAGAGGTGCGTGGAGTAGATTCTCTTCTTAATATTTTAATTTATTTACACAAAAATAGCCAAAAATAAAAGATCAGAGTTTCTGACTTATCTCTGGGACATATATAATAATAAAAAAAAAACTCTTAAGGTTGTTAAAAGGAGTCCAGGTTACAAAACTTTGTGGTTCTTAAAAGATAAATGTTAGTACCAGTTATATTAAAGTGGTGTAAAAAACCTTCTTAATGTCTTCATTTTTATAAAATCTGTAAAAATAGTTTAACTCGTCGGTCGCCATTGTTGTTAGCGTCTCAATGCACTCTGGGTAGTGACGTCATATGGTTGTACCTCGGTTGCACCGGCCGGCTTTGGGACCCTGTAGCGACTGTTCAGCGACATCAGCATGTCGTCTGTTCAGCCTTTTCACTTTGAACCAGAGCGAAACATTAATGATGACATCACTGTCCGTGTTTCACTAAACGAGCGTCAACATGAAGAGCAGGAAGGGCGGGATGAAGCGAGAGCAGCACAAAACCGCTGGTGCGTGTGCGGCAAACGGGTCTCCATGGTAACCGAGAGGGAGCGTGCTCACATTTGTGTCAGCAGAAGTTAACGGTAAGCTATCGTGTGATCAGACTTATTAAATTATGAATGATTTAGGAGAATTTTAGCATCCAGAGCTGTCGTGTGCTTTATAGATGATTAGCATGTTCAGTGAAACCACTGCAGATATTGTTTATGTGGACAACACTGTGTTGCTACACTTACTGCTTGTTTTACTGACGGGAGCGATGAACGTTCAGCTTCATCCGTGACGAGTGGCGTGTCCGATGGTTGGCTGAACGTGACGGAAGCGGCGGCTGCAGGAGCGGGTTGTCGGCTCAGGAGGGCGTCCAGCGTCTCTCGTCTCCCCGAGGGCGTTTAGGGAAAATGGTCGGTAAAGCATTTAGTTTCCGCCTTCTCCTATACCCAGCCGCTCT
The DNA here is from genome assembly GCF_043380555.1 of Nothobranchius furzeri. Classification (NCBI taxonomy): domain Eukaryota; kingdom Metazoa; phylum Chordata; class Actinopteri; order Cyprinodontiformes; family Nothobranchiidae; genus Nothobranchius; species Nothobranchius furzeri. The sequence continues at coordinate 38,795,617 of NC_091741.1, read as the reverse complement.
GGTGAGCTCTTTAAGTCGTTGTGGTCGACTATAAGCCTCAAACGCGTCAGGAGAAAAATGTTGGGAACACAGCCGCGGATCTTTGGGAAGTTGTGTCCATCCACAGGCGTCTTCCCACTGCTTTCTCCTCTTGTTGCCAGTGGGAAAGCTGTAAACTCACATCACTCCCCTTGCTGCCCTCTGGCTGGAGATTACATCCAAAAGCAGCACAATGCGACATTTTACTTCATTATTAATACGGTGAGCACGTAACCAAACACTAGCATCAATAGCTGTTCTTCCAAGAGCAACCAATATACGTCATCGCCCCCAGAGTGCATTGGTGCGGTAAACATGGCGTCCTACGTATGTCAAATATACACTAAATATGACAGATTTATGAATAAACAGCAATATTTTGTGTTTCTAACAACATACAACAGGAAACTTGTGGCTCATAAGTGCACACGCGTCCTCATAGCCGGAGTTCCTTTTAAAGAAGCACTTTTCACAACAGCTGGATTACGCTCGTCCTCATCTGTTCAGACATGTTGAGTTTAAGTTCCTGACACCACTTCCTGTTTCCCGCAGAGTCCTTCTGAAACAAAAGTCCCATTTTTCCGTGTAGACTGGCGCTCCGTCTTGGAGAAATCCAAAACACAGAATGTTTATTTCCAGATTTGGCCTCAGAGATTCCTCTAACGAGGCTAATTAACCGCCAGAGTTGCTGTTTCAGCCGAATCGTGAGACGAGCGCGTGCTGAGAGAGCCTCAGAGAAACGCCCGAGCCACACGATTCTTCACGCCGGTCATCGAAGCTAATGTGAGAGATGGATAAATCTGTCTAATTTAGGCAGAGACCAATTAAAAGCCCTGCAGCCTCCCCCGTGTTTGCATCCGAGCGCTCTGTGAATTAATAGGTGTTGTCGGGCGGCAGGCAGGTCTCCTAAGGTATCGTCAGAGTTAATGCATTATGAAAAGAAATATTGTCAGGATGTGAAAGCCCGCAAAGAAAAAAGCTGCAGAAGGAGGTGTAGCAGCAGGAGCGGCTGGTGGGGAGATGAAAAGGTGGAAAATAGTCCTTTATTCTGACGTTGAAGCTTTTGTACAACTTCAGAATGATTCAGAGGAAACATCTGAACGCTGAAAGTTTGACCATTAAAAAGAAGCCTGCAGGCAGCCAACGGGTTAAGTTCGTGTCAATGATAATGAACGAGCAGAGGTGCCTTCCACCTCTAATTTATGCTTCCTTCAGTCCTCGTCCTCCTGTCCTCGGGCTGTGAGCTTGGATGTTCCAATCCCTGAAATCACGGAGGAGAAAAGGATACAAGGAGCTGGGAGCGAGGAAGCCACGCCGACGTTTTTAACACCAATTCCATCTTAATGTCTTTATTGATCAGTCAGCTGATCTGATGGGATGGAGGACGTGCAGCCAGACTGCTGACAAACCGCCTCCCCACACCCAACCGGTGGGATTATCTAATCCAGTGTTTTTATTGGTTCCTGTCACTAAATCTGTGCAGTTTATTGAGAAAAGATCAGACAAGGGCTGCACGATATAAGGAAAACCTACGATGTTCGATAAGAATGATTAATATGGCGCTAACGATATTACTTGCACTAAATAAAAACTTAACTCAGGAACAAAAATAATCAAAAACAAGAAAAAAAGAAATAAAAAAAATCATAAAAATGAGAAAAGCAAAAGGAAAGGAACAAGAAAAGGTAATCAGTGGATCCCGGGAAAAGCAGAATGAGCAAAAAGAGCAGAACAAAGCTAAATCAGGTGTTTGCTAACCATCAAAATTAAGTGCCGTTCGCCTCGGGGGCGGACATCTGACCTATGAGACCCCACCCAATTGGCCAAATGAGTGAAGAGCTCTATTTGATTTGTTAAAAAAAACATGACACTTCCATTTGATTGACATTATATGTAGCAAACATTTGAGCTGACCATTCATTGCTATATTTATCTGTTCTTTTTGATATGCATATCGTTCATGCTGATATCACGATAACGATATATTTACGATATATTGTGTAGCCCTAGATCAGACCAATAACGTCCCAGTCAGCTGGTTTCCTCCTGCAGACTCCAGTATTTAAGCTGCAGATGCAAACAAACAAAGCTCTCTTTTTCGGAGCCAATGCTTCAGTTTTGTTCTGTAAGGTTTTTAGATTATAGCTGAATTATTAAAGGGATGCATAATAAACATCCTTTAGAGCTGCCCTGTGGGTCTCTACTGCCTCTAGAAACACATCGGTGTTTGGTTTCAGGAATGATCTGTCTAAAAGTCCCCGCTTGTGATGTCACAATAAGGGACATCAGTCTTTTTCTTTGATTGGAGCAGAAAATTATTTATTTCATGCAGTTTTGTTTTCGGGATATTTGTGGAAAACGAAGTAAAGTGCAAAAGAGATCAAAACGTATTACTGGTTCTTTTAGTGTCTGACATTCATTCAAATGATTCCATAAAAAGTCAGACGCTGCTTAACTCATTCACTGCCAGCCGTTTCCTGATCGATAAAGCCCTTCGCTGCCAGCGTTTCTCCGCGTTTTTACTGTTTTTTTTAAGAGTGACAGAACGTTGAACGCTAGGATGACGTCGACGGCAAAACAACCAAAACAAAGCGGAGACTCACCTCTTACATCAGGAAGAATCCGCGCGTTTCGAGCGTTATCCGTTCTTTCATAATCCGTTGTTGAATTGTGATCGGCAGAAGCTTTTCCGGTTCTCGACTCACTTTTTTGACAGCAGCAGCCCAAAACGATCTCCTAACACATGGATGTTCTGCTTCCTGATCACGTGACGTGTGACGTACGCGGATGAAGATCGGCTTTAGAGCTGTGATGTTTGTTCTCACGGTGCGGGGGCTCGTCCGACGCCCACACAGTAAAATAATGCAAACGACGACTTTAGTCGTCAATGGCAGTGAACGAGTTAAACTTGCTTTGATATTATAAATACTTAAAAACACAACTTTGTTTTTTATAATAATACTTAACCAACGTGACACAGAGCCACTTTGGAAGGTCGCTGCAGGCTTAGACCTTCGAGTCACTCTTCAGTAAACGATGACTCGGACTTGATTTGTCTTTATTGTTGCAGACTGAGACAATGTGACGGATAAACGGGAATGTTGTGTTTCTGCTGCTTGTGTTACATGCTGTTACTTTACCTGTGTTGGTAGCGTTAGCATGCAGAGCATCTGGATCACAGCGCACATCCATGGAGCTGCAGCTCAGGTTCACCAGCAGCCAGAGTTACTTTGTTCTTACTAAATACAAGCTAGGGATGTTCTGAGCACACGTTTGCTCCAGAGTCATTTGATTTTGGGAATCTGCCGATACCGAGTCCCGATCCGGTACTTTAGAAATGCGTACATTTTATTTTTTAATCATTTATGCGCTTCTTTCTGTTTTAGACTTTCTTTAGTTTAGCTGTCATAAAACATCCCTCGTTCAGAAACACGTTAATATTAACGACACATGTAAAAGCATCCTCATTGTCGCTCATATTTGAAACAGTTGACTCAGCGTGCGGCTGTTTTCAACGACAGCGATGGCGCTGCGCGTGACGATCAGCAGCAGGGTTACTCTTTTCTACACAACACCTGTAGAGCTGCTGCATCTGTGAAGGTAAAGGAGATCGTACCGCGACGCCAGGAGACTCCAAACCTGACGCGGGCATCCACAGACGTCATCCAGGGTCATAAATCTGCTGCCATCTTGGTGTTTTGCTGTCCGTGGACTATTTTTTGTTTTTACCGTGTCTTTGGTGTCGGCTGGCTTATCCGAATTGTTGCAGCGAACTGAGCAGGGTTAGTTTTTTGAGGTGGCGCGTCAGTCGTGGTGTTGAATGCAGCACCACCTTTTCCACCAGTTAAATGGCGGTTTGCACACATTACACTCCCTCTGCTGTTTATTTAGAATATCAAATTACAGACATTTTCTCTCTTAGGGCGACAGCCATGCTCTGTTAGCTAGCTGCTACGTGTTATGTGTGTGAATTCCCGGTCTTGCTTAAATTGTGGGACTTTACGGTGTTTGTCTGTGACACAAAGAGCGCTGATGGAGAGGATCTAAGCCGTTTTTTTTTCCGTTAGAAAATCTCTTTCTCCGGACGAATTTAAACGTTTGTTGTTTTAAACGGTTAAATCCAGTTTTCCCCTCCGATTCCAACCTGTTTAAAATCACACGATTGGACTCGATTTCCGATCGTGTGATCGGATCAGAGCGTCCCTGGTACTGATGGTTTACTTGTGTTTGTCAATCCAACTCCAAAATTCTTGATTCATTCATTCATTCATTAGATGACGTCATGGCTCAGGGGGTGATGATAGGTGGTTTTATCCAGTGTGATGGGTGGGTTATGGTCCACTCATTAAGAGTGGGACGCTCACGATGAATGGATGAGGTTTTTCCAGGATGCACGTTTCAGTAAAATAGTTAATTTTTTACGACACATTTCGTTTATTGGTTTCCATCAGACTCCTCGGACCGTCTGACGTCAGTGAGGGACGTGCTTCTGTGCACGCGTGTGTGTGTGTGTGTGTGTGTGTGTGTGTGTTAACACTAGCTACGCTCAAGGGCCAGTTGCTGCAGCGGAACAAAGACGTGGGTTTTACTCCCATCCAACACGTCTGAGAAAACCTCACCGTGAACTTTCAGATGGTTTGCGTCCTCTCAGTCACATGACCAGACTCCAGCTGATGAAAGTCACCTGTAGGGCTCCCAGGGTCCCAGCAGCTGCCACGGCTGGATGAAGGTGTTCTGATGTCCCAAAGGGACCGGAGCTAAAACGCATCTGACGCCATCTTGGAGTGGATGCTTTGTTTGCTGACTCACCAGAAAACCCTCCGACAAATCCCTTTGATCCCCAAAGTTTCCCCTCGGTGTCAGGAGGCCCTCTGCCCAGATCAACCAGTGCTTTCATCAGATAACAGAACACACACACACACACACACACACACACACACACACACAAAATAATCTGATGAAATTCCAGAAACAACAAGTGTTTGGAAGTCCAGCAGGAGGAGACGGAGCATCTGATCTTCATCCAGGAAGACACCTGAGCTTGCTCCTCTCATTATCATCTTCAGGGAGTTCAGAGGACCGGTTTCATCACGTCTCTTCCTGAGGTACCAGCAGACCTGAAACCTGTCAGATCCATTCAAACCAGAACCAGCTAAACAGAGAGCGCCTCCACTGACTTTACTGAACGATCTGCAGGCAGCAGCATCCAACAGAACCTGACTCCAACCCAAATGAGGCTGCGCCGAGCAGGAAGACGGCGTCCCTCTGACGAGCACAGGAATGAAGTCAAAAACGAGCACGACAGGTCCAAACGGCTGGGGGGAGGGGGTTCTCGTGGGATAACGAGGTGACTGGGTCCAGGCGAGTTCTGCCAACATCAAACAGGTGATGACACCATGATATATAAGCCGGAAAAGACTGAGAACATCAAGCGACAAAGACAGGAGCAAAGCAAAGAGCAGAACGTTCTAGAAATAACTCAAGAGCCCAAAAAAGATAAATAAACTCAATCTGAGCCCACAAAGCAGGAACAGGAAGTAGGAGACGCAGCTAAATGGCCTCCAAAGAAATAAAAGCAGCCAGAGCTGGTTCTTCTGTTCTGACCCGTTCAGCATCTTTCAAGATGACGAAGTTGGTCCTCAGCAGGTCCAAACCACAGCAGAGCTAAATCACACACTGAACACCTAAACACCTGGCCAGGTGCAAACCGTGTGTTTTCAGGAGAAATCTGAACATTTTATTTCTATTTACTCCAGCGAGACCGCCGCCTCAGAGGAAGCACAGAAAACCAGGATTAAAGGTTACTGGTCACCGTGGCAACCAGGCCTGAAATAAGTCCTGCCTGACCTTTGGGTCTGAACAGGTGAAAAGCAGCAGGGGTCGACTAAACCTTCGGCTGTCGTCGTCGGCCCGCACGAGCCGATCCTTAACCAATGAAACACGTGTGTGTGTGTGTGTGTGTGTGTGTGTGTGTGTGTGTGTGTGTGTGTGTGTGTGTGTGTGGATGTGTGTGTGTGTGTATGCATGTGTGGATGTGTGTGTGTGTGTGTATGCATGTGTGGATGTGTGTGTGTGTGTATATGTATGCATGCATGTCTGTGTGTGTGTGTGCGTGTGTGTGTGTGTATATGTATGTATGCATGCGTGGATGTGTGTGTGTGTGGATATGTATGTGTGTGTGTGTGTGTGTGTGTGTGTATATGTATCTATGTGTGTGTGTGTATATGTGTGTGTGTGTGTACATGTATGTATGTATGCATGCATGTGTGTGTGTGTGTGTGTACATGTATGTATGTATGTATGCATGCATGTGTGTGTGTGCGTGTGTGTGTGTGTGTGTGTGTGTGTACATGTATGTATGCATGCATGCATGCGTGTGTGTGTGTGTGTGTGTGTGTGTGTGTGTGTGTGTATATGTATCTATGTGTGTGTGTGTATATGTGTGTGTGTGTGTGTGTGTGTGTGTGTGTATATGTATCTATGTGTGTGTGTGTACATGTATGTATGTATGCATGCATGTGTGTGTGTGTGTATATGTGTGTGTGTGTACATGAATGTATGTACGTATGCATGTGTGTGTGTGTGTGTGTGTGTATGTACGTATGCATGTGTGTGTGTGTGTGTGTGTGTATATGTATGTGTGCATGTGTGTGTGTGTGTGTGTGTGTGTGTATGTATGTACGTATGCATGTGTGTGTGTATATGTATGTGTGCATGTGTGTGTGTGTGTGTGTGTGTGTATATGTATCTATGTGTGTGTATGTATGTATGTATGCATGTGTGTGTGTGTGTATATGTATCTATGTGTGTGTATGTATGTATGTATGCATGTGTGTGTGTGTGTGTGTGTGTGTGTGTGTGTGTATGTATCTGTGTGTGTATGTAAGTATGTATGCATGTGTGTGTGTGTGTGTGTGTGTGTGTGTATGTACGTATGCATGCGTATGTGTGTGTATATGTGTGTGTGCATGTGTGTGTGTGTGTGGTGAGGAGGTGCTCTTCCTTCAGAAGGCATAACAAGATAAAATGATCCTTTCTAGATAAAGTGTGAGGTAATAATTGAACCGTTTCCTGTTGTTTTCTGATCATTTGGAGCAAAGATAGAAACCCGTCTGACGGATGCTTCCTCTCTGGAGAGGTGGTACCGAGCTCCGGTTCCCCTTCAGGTTCTCATCATCTCCCTACATCTGTGTTTGTATTCAACAGCTGATTTGTTAAATAAACAAACTCCTTGTTTTTGTTGCATAATTTCTTACCCACATAATGAAAGGAGCTGAGTGTGTTCAGACCTTTTGATGTGATGTTTAAGCGCGCTCTCCTAGTGCGCCCACAGAGCCGCCCCTCTGATTGGACCTCTCAGAACCGAGTAGGACTGCGGAGCGGCAGATCCCTCGTGTCTTCTTACTCCTTTAGCACCTGCCTGCTTTAATTGCAGCTTTTCTGACATGTTGTCTAATTACCATGAGGGCCCGATCCGACTTGAACCTGAGCTCGGGTTTATTCAGCCGGGACAGGTGGAAGCACCTGTGAGGCTCTGCAGGACCTGTAATGAGTGAGACGCTCTGTAATTCCCGCTCACCCACAACACCTCCGTTTCCTCATCTTGTGGTCAGTTTGAAGGCTGGCGGGACTCGGTGAGCTGGCAGGAGAACAAACACGAGGACCTTCCTCCTCTTCAGCCTCATAACTAAAGAAAATGTGTCAAATCAACTAAAAACAACTGGCTCCTGTCAGATCACCATGGTGATACGTTCAAACACCTGGCTGTGGGTGTGTGGTTGCTTAGCAACGACTGTTACATGACAGACTGAAGGGGAGTGAACAAGTGAATGAAAAACGAGACATTTTATCCAATCTGTAATCTTTGTGTGAAGCCTAATCCCATCTCACCTGAACAGCCTCTGTTCATAAAAATGATTTACATACTTCAGGACTGATAGGCTAACAGCTAGTCTTTGACCCCTTATATCAGGTTTCCTTTACATCCTCATATTTGGTGGAATTTGGTGGAATTCTGGGATTATTCACCAGGGTAAAGGTCACCGTCAGCAGCCGCTCATCCAGGGCTGACGTCCCTGGATGATCTTTACATTTCTGCCTAAAAACACGGTGACGTGAGAAAAAGCTGTCAAACGGGACATCGAGGAGATCAGAAACACACTTTGGTCTTGGCTACATTCAGACTAGCCCTCAGCCCCTCAGTCCTGACTCCTGAGGTAAATAAACCCTATTTCTCTGAACAGAGGCTGTTCAGAAAGCTATCTATGACATAGAGATATTTTGTTAGCTGCTAGCTTGTTTTTTTAAAGTCCGATTGTTACATGTTAGCGTGTCCACCCATCCCTCCTCCTCCAAACAGGTCGACCGGGTTTCTGTCACGGCTGAGAGCGGCGCCAGCGGCCGGCCTTCCAACAGGCCAGGAGGCGGAGTCATGCGCATCCACCGCCACTTCTCGTACCCCACCAATCAGATGTACGTGGTGGTGCTGCACCGAGAGCTGAAACCAATGAGAGTTTACCGCCTGAACATCAGCTTCGACGCCGCCATCGAGGATGAGCTGCTAGGCTTCTTCAGGAGCTCGTACACCCTGCAGAGAGAGAGAAGGTACACACACACACACACACACACACACACACACACACACACACACACACACACACACACACACACGTTTTTGGAGCAGCAGCAGGTGGTTCAACTAGAAAAGGTCAGAGCTTCACATC
>NC_091741.1:38761876-38781876 GCF_043380555.1 Nothobranchius furzeri | reverse complement strand
TCATTTTCAAGGAGACATGCGTGACAAAGCGATAATCGCGGGTCTCCCTCCTACCAAGCGAAACGCGAAAAACGTGCGTGTGAAATTTTGAGCTCGTGCACGTGCCGTGCACGGACGACCCAGTGACGCGATCCCAGAAAGTTGAAACATTTTCAACTTTTCATCGCTGTCGCTCGGACGAGGACCAATCAACGGAGGTTTCATTCACTGACCAATGAGCGGACAGGATGCTCCAAATCAGAAGTAAGATTTCACATAACTCTAGCAGCACCTTGTGAAACATCATATCTACCGCTTTATTAACTCTGAACCGCTTAAATAACCTTAATTCCCTCCAACCTGACACAGCCAATCAAAACAACGGAAGTTTCAATTTCGCCATGGAACAGAACGCGTAGACAGCTTTGCCGCTGGCCGCTGCAGCGGATCGCCTCCCGTGTGTCAGGTAATACAAGCGACGGCGACAAATTTCGCTGATCGCGGTCGTTTGTCGCCTCCCCTGTGTCGAGCCCATAAGTCGTTCTTTGGGGAGAAAAAGCTCTGGTGCACCATTTCCAGGAACTAGCGGTGAGCCACATCACAGCTGAGCTTCAGACGACAGGATCTGGAGTCTTACTTCCTGACATCTGGACATCTCTCCTCTGACAACAGCAACACAACTCTACCACAGACTCTGTTTGCTCTACAACGCTGATGCTTTATCACCATCCTGGAGGAGTTCTGCTGTGTGGGGGAGTTGCTAATGCTAACGTTAGCTTCTACTAGCAGAGTTGTTCTCTGCTGTTTCCTGGTTGCTAAACCAACAACAGCCTTCCCCGTCATGAGCCCATGAATGTGAGTGACAGTGTGACGTAGATCTGTCAGGATTTTCTAATCCTAGAGATCAGAAGCTGATGCAGGAGGTAGGTGTAGGAGACTATTTTCACGTTCAGCCTGCATGAAACACTCAGAGGGACCCGTTAGAATCGTTAAACATGGTTTCTCAGTGAAGGACCTCTTAAACATCTCAGATATTGAAGTTTTTTTAGTTTTTCTCCAACGAGCAGCAGACTCGGGAGTTAACGAGGAGCGAGTAGCTGAGAACAGACCTGCAGCAGCCTCCTTCTGCCTCCGACCTGTGGAGTAATCTAGTGAGGTGAGCTGTTTCAGATCGATACGAGCCGCAGAGGGTCACCTGTCTCACCCGACAGTCAGCTGAGGCAGCACAATAAATGTTACTGCCACACATACACACTCACACACACACACACACACACACACACACACACACACACACACAGCACAAACATGGCCATAGTTGCTCACTCTGCATTGACTTTGGAGATAGCAGACCCATCCAATATGGCGGGGACGCTGTTATGCTCTCCAGCGCCCATAGTGTGTGTGTGTATGTGTGTGTGTGTGTGTGTGTGTGTGTGTGTGTGTGTGTGTGTGTGTGTGTGTGTGTGTGTGTGTGTGTGTGTGTGTGTATGTGTGTGTGCGTTGTCATCGTCGTTCGGGGCAACTCAGTCAGCTTGGTTGTCAATCAGGATTATTGTGACAACAGGCGTTACTGTGGCAGCAGCCACTGCTGGCAGGATGTCATGTTAACTGTGTGTGTGTGTGTGTGTGTGGATCCCAGGTTTTATGGATGAAGTGTGTGTGTGTGTGTGTGTGTGTGTGTGTGTGTGTGTGTGTGTGTGTGTGTGTGTGTGTGTGTGTGTGTGTGTGTTAAAGACTCATCCTCCTAATAGATACTCTCTTTATCTCATTCCTCTCAGGCTTTCTCTGTTATCCCCCCCCCCCCCCCCCCCCCCCCCGCCACCACCAACCCTCCACAGCTCGTTTCAGCATTATCTCCCAGCCTCCTGCTCTCTTCCTTACCTCCGTCTCACCTTCTTACTCTTTTATTTCTCCTTTCTCCCTTTCTTTTCCTCAGCCCTTCTCTTCTCTCTTTTTCTTCCTGCTTTTCCTCCTTTTTCACTCTGTCGACCTACTCTTTGCTCCATCTTTACACTCCTGTAGGAGATCCTTCTCTGATCACTCCTAAAGAACTGATCCTCTCTGCACCCCTTCCTCCTGCTCCTCCTACCATCTTGACCTCCTTTAAACCTCTTTTTCGGTTGCTATCTTCACTTTTCCTTTCCCTTTGCTAATCTTTTTCATTTCTCCTCCGTGTTCATTCCACCTTTCCACATTTCTTCATCTTTGTTTTTCTCCCACACTCTCTCTCTTCTCCCCCTCCTCTCACCTCCCTTCTCTCCTCCTGCTCTGTGTCCTTAACCCGCCCTCCAGCCACATTCTCTCGTCCTCTCGTTCACCTCTTCCTCGTCATAAAGACTCTGTTCACTCGTCACATTCAGCTCTTCTGTGAACCTTCCTCTTCCTCGTTCATATTCAGCTTTGTTCTTCTGTTGTTTGTTTTACTTCTTATTTTTATTTAGGTAAATAAAACTAAATAGCAACATAAACAGAAACATTAATAACAAAGCACATTAGAGGCGTTAATAAAACCACAAAAATAATAAATGATTTCATTAAATTATTCAAATAAACAGAAATTAAAGCAACATTTTAACTTTGATGTGCTGAAAAGTTGTTAAACAGTTTAAGAACAATCAGAGTTTAATTGTTATAACAATAAAGTTTTTGTCTTTTAATTCAAATCAGAAAAATGAAGAATTTATATTTAAACAAATTTATTTTATTCTTTATCGGTTTTATAAATCTCCTCTTCTCTTCTCTCTCCTCTCCTCTCCTCTCCTCTCCTTATCGCTTTCCTCCTCTCTCCTCTCCTTCATCCTCTCCTCTCCCTCCCCTCCCTCCTCCTCTCCTCTCCTCTCCTTATCACTTTCCTCCTCTCTCCTCTCCTTCATCCTCTCCTCGCCCTCCTCTCCTCTCCTCTCCTCCCCTCCCTCCTCCTCTCCTCTCCTCTCCTTATCACTTTCCTCCTCTCTCCTCTCCTTCATCCTCTCCTCGCCCTCCCCTCCTCTCCTCTCCTCTCCTCCCCTCCCCTCCCCTCCTCTTCCACCTGTTCTTCCTCTTTCTTCATCTCTCCATAAACCTTCAGAGGGATTATTTCCTGGAGTTTCAGCTCCTGGCTGCGTCCGTCAGACGCCTGACAGACGAGTGTAATAACTCTGAGATGACGCTCAGCTCGGATTAAACCAATCAGAGCCAAACAGGAAGTCTCTTTCTGTTTGTTGTGGATTATCAGTCCGGCGTCAGAACCGAAGTCTCGAGTCCTGAAAGTGTCTCTGCCTGCAGGCTGATGATGCCTCAGCTCAGGATTATCCTCCAGCGCCCTGAACTTCGACTCCACCTTAAGTTTGTGCTCTGATACGTTCTGCAGGGGAAAAAAAACCTTCAACAAAATCCAGCTTTACGGCAATTCCAGAAAGAATTACTCACGGTCCGGATGCTTCCACTGCAGAAGTCGGAATGCCTGCAGATGATTTCAGGACAAACGATTAAGTGATGAATTGAATTAAGGTTGATTTCATGGGTAATTGAAGGCAGCACCGTAAAGGTTTCCTGACAAGTTCTGCGTTAGCTTCAGAGAAAAGTGGGTTCTAACTGGGGTAGAAGGTTCTGCTGTGGGGGGGCGGGGGGTGTTCTGATCAGAATGGACCCACCGTGGTCTGACTGATCCTCCTTTATCAGATGTTTTTGGTTTGGTGTTGACTGACACCCCTCTTCTGCCGTCAAGACAAAATTAAGGAATTTGGGTGTTTTTGACCAATCAATGTCTCTTGAAAAGCCTCCACTCAGAATGCTCTAACGTGGCGCGTAGAATTCCCCTCCTCACACATCCGAGTGGGAAGACGGTTCCTCATGTTTCCAAACCTTCACAACAAGTGAAATGAGAAAAGAGAACTTCTGTCCGTACAGAAATGGAGACTTCTAGAAGGCTCGGCCCGTTCCCATAGAAGCTGTGTTGTACATGTTCTTGTTGGAATACGACTGGAGCAGCAAATGCATGCTGAACGTTAACATGTTCTCCAGCCTCCGTCATCGCTTCAGGCAGTGTTCAAGCTGATGGCCCCCTCCATGAGGCCACCACAGCTTAGCAGAACATCGTTGTAGCTTCTTCTGGGGAGAAAAACACTTGGAGAGAAAATAAAGTTAACAGCTGAAATAGCAGGAAATAATACAATTAAAGAGCAGATTGTAGAAGAAAGCAGTAGAGTGTGGAAAGTGGTCAGTGTGTCCTCCAGCAGTCTAAGCCTATAGCAGCATAACTACAGAGATAACTCTGGATAACCTAGCCTTTTAGATGGAGGCATGTTGGAAGCAGGGCAAGGGAGAGTCGTCTTTACCGACTGTACACTCCACCTCCCTCTACTCCCCCACTTGTCCAGATTTAGGCTAACATCAGATTTTAACTATAAGCCCTATCAAATAAAAATGTTTTAAGCCTATTCTTAAAAGTAGACAAAGTGTCTGCCTCACAGACTAAAGCTGGGAGCTGGTTCCACAGGAGAGGAGCCTGATAACTAAAAGATCTGCCTCCCATCCTATTGTTAGATATTCTGGGAACCACCAGTAAACCTGCAGTCTGAGAGCGAAGTGCTCGGTTAGGAACGTCTGGAACAATCAGGTCACTGATGTATGATGGACCTTGATTATTAAGAGCTTTATATGTGAGAAGAAGGGCCTTAAATTTTATTCTGAATTGAACAGGCAGCCAATGTAGGGAAGCTAAGACAGGAGAGATATGATCTCTCTTTTTAATTCTCATCAGAACTCTAGCTGCAGCATTTTGGACAAGCTGAAGACTTTTAACAACATTCTGTGGACTTCCACACAGCCTCGCCCACCTTGGCTTGGGACCGCCCATGGGAAGGAGAGAACAGAGCATGCCTCAGCTAGTAGGAGCTAACAGTTAGCATTACGTACTCCACAAAATGGCGAGACACGTTCAGACTTGTGTTCTTCGTGGGGATAAAATATCAAGGTGGCATGTTGACATGTTTTACCCGGTAAAGACAGAATTTGAGCTTTAATAAAATGTTTGATGCAAATAAAATCAGCACTCACTTCTTTTCTGTCTCTAGTTAAAGATCCGTTTCAGACCGGGTTCTGGTCCAGCCTGATTCTAGCAGCTGATTCATCTGATGGGTTGTGAGTTGTAGCATCAACACATCAAGCACCAGTAGCTGTGAGTGGGTTCTGACTATACAGAACCAACCGGGTCAACGAGTCCGTCAGCCTCAGAACCACGTTCAGAGTCTTTCTACCTTCACGGGTTAATAACTGCTGCACTTCCATCAACTAAGGCGGTAACACCTTAAAGCTCACAGCTCTTATTTCCAGGGTGCTGTGAACGCATCATCATTTGAAGTCAGGTGGAAAATCAAAAAGAGGCGGCTGGTGGAGGTGATGGGTCGGCCCCCCCGCAGATATGTAAACACATTTTCTAACTGGGCGGGTCATGAGTTCCAGGTTTCATTCAGCAGGTCATGACTTCAGGCAGACAGAAATAATCAAACGCAGAAAATCTTACTCTGGAAGTAAAAGATTCCTCCAGCTAAGATTCAGCTTCTGACATCTAGGATGTAGAAATTCTGAATCTCGACGGCAAAACGATCCAAATAACGTGGTAACCAAAGATACCCACATTTGGAAAAAAGGTTCTGATCAGGCTCTGATGGCTGCTGCTGTCGGCTGCGACGGTGATACAAGCAGCCGTGTGATTGGTCAGAATTCATTCATGAGTTCAGTCGTTAAAACACATTTGATCAGGTTTGAGCATCAGTGGCGCCGATTCTACATCCCCCGCAATCCAACGCTAGTTTGTTTCAGAACCATCTCGGGGACTTGAAAACAATCATACTAACTAAGCTAACACGGTTAAAGGGGCATTATGGAAGTTTGACAGCCAAAACATGTGTAGAAATAATAAATGTCTTCTTCATACATTCTCCTGCAATGCCCTGGTCCTGTAGAATGAGCCCTGGCATTTTTACTGTGATTGCCTGTTTTTCTGTAAAATCACAGAAAAAGAGAGATGCTCGGGTCGAGCAGGCTGCTTCATGCGCGTTCACGCTCAGGCATAGCCCGTAGCATTTGCTATCAGTAGCTTTAGCAGCAGAGAGAGAGGCAGTGCCACTTTGTCGCTGTTCCTAACGCCTAGTGACAAAGCTAGCTACATTTCTGAGGACCCTTAGCTACTTTCAGTAGAACTTTCTTCTAGATATTTCCTGCTAATTAGCAACAAAATAGCCATTTTCACTTCAAACCGTTCTTTGAACGTTGTTTCAGCTGTCATCAAGGATATAAATGTTACAGATACAAAAGATGTTGTTGGCGCTTTAGCTCACCTAGTAAGATGTTGGACTCTGGTGCAGAAGTCCTGGGTTCGATTCTGAATGTAAACATAGTTTATTTAGAGTTTCTTTTTTACATTAATGGTATATTTTTTTACAGTAAGGTGCCCAAATATTTATTTGAGACTCGCCGAACGGCATTGAATTCACAGATAAAAAAGATGTGGGTTCAACTTTCATTTAGGAACAATTTTTCAAGCAAGGGAAGGGAATGATCTGAGCATGCAGGAGGACTGACCCATCATAAACCTTTGTCGGCTGTGCTGAAGAGAAAGGTACAGAACCACATTATTTAATTAATTAGCTGCGCGTTCTCCTGTCCTCTGTCCTCCAGGCCACACACACACACACACATACACACACACACACATGGGACTGTCTCAGCTGTTATTTTCGTTAAGGAGTGTGCACGTACAGCATGCGCGCCTTGTGCACGAGCCTACTATTGAAGCTGCCGTTACGCTTTTGGCCTGAGGGGGCAATCGCGAGCATAAAGATTCAAAACTCCGTAAAGTTCCTTTTAACTAAGCTAAACAGAAGCGGATGATGCGACAAGCCGACGTCCTCTGAAGGGGACGCCAGAGGACGCTTTTTTGTTTTTGTTGAACTACTTCTTGTGGACCCCAGTAGGTGTCGCTGCTGAGAAAATGAGACAGCTGCAAGAACGGCAGCAGCAGAAGAGTTCTCAGGAACACTAACTAAATCCAGTCATTTCCAGATACAGCGTTCAAATCAGAGACTTTTCTTTGAGTCGAGAGTTTGTTTGTCCCACCACGACCCTAGCGTACGTGCCGCTGTGCATCATGGGTAAAACATCTGAGTGGTGCTGCTTTTTCCTGAAACCTCTCTGGTTCTGTTCTGAGTTCTGTAAAGAAGAAAGATCAGATCCATGTCGTCTGTGTTCTGGTCCTGCTGGCTGGACGTGCGAGGAGTCAGCCGAGCCGGCGGATAATGACGCCCCTCCCTTTAGAAAACATCCACGGAGCGGCACCAGCAGCGTTTTGTCTCCTTAGCTCTCAGCCACTCGGCCTCTAATGTCTGTTTTTGTGTCGAAGCCCTTCAGGGAGAATCTGTCGTTGCTTTTTATGCACGTTCATCCTCTCAGGTAAACAGCAGCTCAGGTTTGATGCTTTTAAGGTGCTGATTTATGCTAATCACTTCCATCAGTTAGAGTGTGTAAAAAACAAAGCAGGAACGTTTGTTTCTAACCGTGAAACTGATGATAAATGAGCTTCACACATGAGTAAATATGAAGATAAAATCACAGTCGCTCTCTTCTGAGCAGCTGAAGAGGAAAAGGAGACAAAGATTTTTCGGTTTTTCATTCCTTCAGCGTCAAAACGGGAGAAAGAAAATAATTTTTCCCTTGAGGGGATTGTGATTGCTGCCTGGATCCACCCAGGTATCGCACATATTGACACAGACCTTGGATCGGAGGGAGAGAGGGGCGACGGGAAGAGATGGAAGGAAAAGAGAATAAAGCTCTGAGAGAAAAGGAGCCGAGAGCAGAGGAAGTCTTTAGAAGAAAAGACTAAACTAGAAGGAACAGAAAATCCAAAACCCACTGAGTTAGAAAGTAATCAGTTTGATCAGACGGAACAAACATTTCTAACAAACACACTGTTAAACGCTCAAAACCGTTATGATTTCCATCCCAGCATCATCCTGCTATCACAGTTAAAGGTAGATGATGCAGTAAAAACGGTTCCAGCCAGCTGCAAAGGTCCAACCCCCTTCCTTCAGGCTCCTCCCCCTAAGCCACGCCCATGGTTATTTAAGTCTTTGGCCAATTGTTGGCAAATTTTGTGCTATAATTCTTACCGTAATGCATTTATCTCTGAGCCGAGAACGCGTGATGCGTAGAGGGGGGGAGGGGCGGTGGGATGGGTGGATCAGGACCGTGACCGGATGACGTTTTTCCAGGATTCCACGTTTCAGAGGTGAAATAAATATTGGTGTAAATATTTAGTATTTTGGTTTCCATCAGAACGTGACGAGTGTTTCAGGCTAAAGGACAAAGATAATCACCCCCACCCCCTCCAATTGGTTCTCATTTTTCTCCAGAATCCAGTTCATGTTTCGGTTCTGGACTTTCTCTAGTCCGGGTCGGATCGAGTGGTTCTGGTCAGACTCCGGCGGTCATAAACAGGTTAAATCAAACGTTTACCGCATCAAAGTGGAAGGTTCCTAATGAACCTGATCCAGCCGACCCTAACAGTTTGTGTTTGCTGCAGCAGTAGCTCAGCGGGTTGAGCGGGTTGTCCAGTAATCGGAAGGTTGCAGGTTCGATCCCGGCTCTGGTCAGAAAATTCTGTCATAGTGTCCTTGGGCAAGACACGTAACCCACCTTGCCTGCTGGTGGTGGTCGGAGGGACCGGTGGCGCCTCTGTCAGTGCACTCCAGGGCAGCTGTGGCTCCATCGTAGCTCATCACCATCAGTGTGTGAATGAGTGTGTGAATGGATGAATGATGCACTGTAGTGTAAAGCGCTTTGGAGTCCTGACTCTGAGAGGCGCTATACAAGTGCGGGTCGTTTATCATTTGTGATCACACCTGAGCCCCGCCTGCAGCCTCACCGGCCTAAAGCCGCTCTAGTCCACACCGTTTCAGTTGTTTTGTCTCTAACTCAGGCCGTCTCTCTGCTCAGGTACCTGGCGGTGACCCAGTTCAGCCCGATCCACGCCCGCAAGGCCTTCCCCTGCTTCGACGAGCCCGTCTACAAGGCAACGTTCTCCCTGACGCTCCGCCACGACCCACAATACACCTCTCTGTCCAACATGCCGGTGGAGAGCAGCGGGCCGGCGGACGAGGACGGCTGGGTGACCAACCGCTTCGGCCGGACGCCGCGCATGTCCACCTACTACCTGGCCTGGGCCGTCTGCAACTTCACCTACAGGGAGGCGCAGACCGACGGCGGCGTGACGGTCAGTACCAGAACCTCTCGGGTCGTCTGAGCTCCTAGCCACTCTCTGATTCCAGATTATTTAGCATGAAGGAAGGTTTCTGTGACTTTATGTGGAAATCGGCGTGTTTGCGACTCGGCTGGAAACCAAACAGCATGTTGTTGATTCAGCCTTTCATCCCGTCTCTTTGGCGAGGACTCGGTCTCTGGGAGACGCGTTTGTCTCCCGTCTTCCTGATGGGACTCGTGAGAACAACGAAACCATGCTTCACGTCAATCAGTCGTCCTCTGTGGGGTTAAAACGGGGAGTCTGAGCCGCTCTCGGTACCATCAGACAATAACTGACATAATTAAGCTCTGATTGGGAATGATGGCTGCAGATTTCCTCCCATCAGGAGGAGACGAGTCGGGATGAGTGACAGGTGGAGGGATTACAGCCCGCCGGCTTGTCGGTGTTCTGCAGAATCAGGTTTACATGCTGTATTAAAAAAGGTCAAAGTCTGACCTGAAGTCTGTTGAGCAATGCTGACCTCTGACCTTTGGGGCTGGCGGTGGACTTTTACAGGCCGGTTATTTATTACTGTAACCTCCTCCTGTCTTCCTCCTCAGTGCCTTTTATCTCCTCACCACCTCCTCCTGCCACCCTCTTTAGCTCCTCCTCACCTCCTCCTCTTTAGCTCCTCACCACTTCCTCCTCTCCCACTTTAGCTCCTCCTCCTCTCACCCTCTTTAGCTCCTCACCACTTCCTCCTCTCCCACTTTAGCTCCTCCTCCTCTCACCCTCTTTAGCTCCTCCTCACCTCCTCCTCCTCTCCCTCTTTAGCTCCTCCTCCTCCTCTCACCTTCTTTAGCTCCTCCTCACCTCCTCCTCCTCTCCCTCTTTATCTCCTCCTCACCTCCTCTTCCTATTTAGCTCCTCACCACCTCCTCCTCTCACCCTCTTTAGCTCCTCCTCACCCCTTCCTCTCCCTCTTTAGCTCCTCCTCCTCCTCTCACCTTCTTTAGCTCCTCCTCACCTCCTCCTCCTCTCCCTCTTTATCTCCTCCTCACCTCCTCTTCCTATTTAGCTCCTCACCACCTCCTCCTCTCACCCTCTTTAGCTCCTCCTCACCCCTTCCTCTCCGTCTTTAGCTCCTCACCACTTCCTCATCTCCCACTTTAGCTCCTCCTCCTCTCACCCTCTTTAGCTCCTCACCACTTCCTCCTCTCCCACATTAGCTCCTCCTCACCTCTTCCTCCTCTCCCACATTAGCTCCTCCTCACCTCTTCCTCCTCTCCCACATTAGCTCCTCCTCACCTCCTCCTCCTCTCCCTCTTTAGCTCCTCCTCACCTCCTCCTCCTCTCCCTCTTTAGCTCCTCCTCACCTCCTCCTCCTCTCCCTCTTTAGCTCCTCCTCACCTCCTCTTCCTATTTAGCTCCTCACCACCTCCTCCTCTCACCCTCTTTAGCTCCTCCTCACCCCTTCCTCTCCGTCTTTAGCTCCTCCTCACCACCTTCCCTCCCCCTTTAGACCATCCTCACTCCCTCCTCTTTGGCTCCTCACCACCTCCTCCTCTCTCCCTTTAACTCCTCCTCACCTCCTCCTCCTCTCACCCCCTTTAACTCCTCCTCACCTCCTCTTAGCGCCTCTTCACCCCTTGCTCTCCCTCTTAAGCTCCATCTCACCCCCTCCTTTCCCTCTTTAGCTCTTCCTCTCCTCCTCCTATTTAACTCCTCCTCACCCCCTCCTCCTCCTCTTTTGCTCCTTCTCAGTTCCTCCTCCTCTTAAGCTCCTCCTCACCTTCTCCTCTCCCTCTTTAGCTCCTCCTCTTCACCCCCTCCTATCCCTGTTTAGCTCCTCCTCACCTCCTCTTCAGCTCCTCACCTCCTCCTCCTCTTTAGCTCCTCCTCCTCCTCACCCCATCATTTCCCTCTTTAGCTCATTCTCACCTCCTCCTCCTCTCCCTCTTTAGCTCCTCCTCACCACCTCCTCCTCTCACCCTCTTTAGCTCCTCCTCACCCTCTCCTTTCCCCCTTTAGGTCCTCCTCACCTCCTCCTCTCCCTCTTTAGCTCCTCCTCACCTCCTCCTCGTCTTTAGCTCCTCCTCACCCCTCCTCTCCCTTTTTAGCTCCTCCTCACCTCCTCTTCAGCTCCTCACCTCCTCCTCCTCTTTACCTCCACCTCACCTCCTCCTCCTCTCACTCTCTCTAGCTCCTCCTCACCACCTCCTCTCCTCACCCTCTTTAGCTCCTATTCACCCCCTTTAGCTCCTCCTCACCCCCTACTTTCTCTCTTTAGCTCCTCCTCACCTTCTCCTCTCCCTCTTTAGCTCCTCCTCCTCACCTCCTTCTCTCCCTCTTTAGCTCCTCCTCACCTCCTCCTCCTCTTTAGCTCCTTCTCACTTCCTCCTCCTCACCTCCTTCTCTCCCTCTTTAGCTCCTCCTCACCCCTCCTCTCCCTCTTTAGCTCCTCCTCACCTCCTCTTCCTCTTCAGCTCCTCACCACTCCTTCCTCTTTAGCTCCTTCTCAGTTCCTCCTCCTCTTTACCTCCTCCTCACCCCTCCTCTCCCTCTTCAGTTCCTCACCACTCCTTCCTCTTTAGCTCCTGCTCACATCCTCTTACTTTTTAGCTCCTCCTCACCTCCTCCTCCTCTTTAGGTCCTTCTCAGTTCCTCCTCCTCTTTACCTCCTCCTCACCCCTCCTCTCCCTCTTTAGCTCCTCCCAATTTTAAAGCCTTGGATCTGAACTGGTCTGAACTGGACCATGGAGGCCTACGCGTGCAGGTGAGTGGGCATGGTTTCTGGACTCTCGGGACCACACGAGGAACTCTTTGGATGATCAGAGCTCCTCCTGCTCCTGAGTCTGGGAGAGAAGATGGGAGTTAAAGTCTTTGGCTGCTTTAACAAAGTCACAGCGTGGGTTATCTCAAGGTGACGCTGTGATTAAGATGTGATGTGAAGACACCTCCTTGGCTGTTTAAAGATAAGAGGTAATTAATTAGCTTCCACCAGGTCCGTAAGGCTTCACCACATCCCGTTTGCCCATCTGGAGTGTGTGATCCGATTGGAGCGTTGGGAAGGTGAAATCTGAGCCGGTCGTAGGCTCCAATCTCTGCTTCACCCTCAGGGTCTGGTTGGGTTTGCTTCCTGAGGTCCATTTCTGACTAAAAGAGCCAGAATTATGTTTTATACCTCCTTTATGAGAGGAGAGAATCTCCCATGAGCCTTTGCAGCACCAAAGTTCAAAGTGAAGCTTGATCCGAGAGTCGCGTCAGTGAGAGAGAGGGGGCGGGGCTAGTGTTTCACAATAAAATCTAATAATAAGCTCATGAATATTCATCGTTTCATTCAGTAGTTCTGATTATTTTCAGTTGTCAGTAAACGACACCATTGTGACATCATCAGCATCAAGAGGCGTGAGTACATGTGATGAAACACACCAGGTGCGTGCGCTAAGGGAGAAGCTCCTCTTAAACCTCGTTGTTCTGTTATCGCTCCGTGTTGGGTACACCGTGTATGCTAACGCAGTTCAACAGCGAGCCAAACCGGGTTTTCATGAGCCAGGAGGCTGAGCGTCTTGCTTCTTTCATAATCCACTCGTCAGTTTACAAGTCATTAATCCACTCGTCAGTTTACAAGTCATTAATCCACTCGTCAGTTTACAAGTCATTAATCCACTCGTCAGTTTACAAGTCATTACAAACGTGACTCAAAGCTCGGTGAAAAGGACGAGTGAAACTAAGAACAAACAAGAAACAAATAATTAGCTCCTCTATCCTCCATCCCCCCCCTCTTTCTCTCCACCCTCCCTCTCTCATCCCTCTCTCTCTCTTGCTCTCTCTATCCCTCCCTCTCTCATCCCTCTCTCTCTCTTGCTCTCTCTCTATCCCTCCCTCTCTCATCCCTCTCTCTCTCTTGCTCTCTCTCTATCCCTCCCTCTCTCATCCCTCTCTCTCTCCACCCCCCTCTCATCTCTCTCTCTCTCTCTCTCTCTCTCTCTCTCTCTCTCTCTCTCTCTCTCTCTCTATCCCTCCACCCTTCCTCTCTCATCCCTCCCTCTCTCTCTCTCTCTACCCTCCCTCTCTCATCCCTCCCTCTCTCTCTCTCTCCACCCTCCCTCTCTCATCCCTCTCTCTCTCTCTATCCCTCCCTCTCTCATCCCTCTCTCTCTCTCTCCACCCCCTCTCATCCCTCTGTCTCTCTCTCTCTCTCCAACCCCCCTCTCATTCCCCCCTTCTCTGTCTCTCTCCACCCTCCCTCTCTCATCCCTCTCTCTCTCTCCACCCTCCTCTCTCATCCCTCTCTCTCTTTCTCTCTCTTCCTCCCCCTGGTTGTTTTTCTCTCTAGCCCCCCCTCCCTCCCTCTCTCCCTTTTCGTCCTCCTCTCTCTCGCTCTCTCTCTCCCTCCCTGTACCCCCCCCTCTCCCTTTTCCTCCCTCTCTCTCTCTCTCTCGCTCTCTCTCTCTCTCCCTCCATTCCCCCCTCTTTATTCCCCCCAACCTCTCTCTCATCTCCTCTCTCTCCTCCCCGTTTGCTCTCCTCTGCTCCGTCTCTTTCCATCCAAGTTAAAAGAAGAGATGATCGATAATCCATCATTTCCTGGTATAGTTTCTCTATCTCTGACCCGCCAGGGCCTACAGATGGCCTAATTCTGGCACATTTACAGTTACGTGTGCGTGCGTATGCATCACGCTATCCATGTAGCGCCTCTGCTACCCACAAGGTTTTCTATAGATCTTCATGTTGTTGCGTTCTTACCAAGGTTGGTCTGATCCACTTCTCCACCGTTCATCTGAGCAGCGTCCGTGGCGTCCAGGCTCAGTCTCTTCCTGTCGTCTGCTGCGTCTCTTCTCGCCTAAACTCACACGGCCTCAGAGACCATCTGAATTATTTACATTTCTGTAATTTGCTGTCTCTTTGGGCTGCATCATTAATCCTCCTGCCCTCTTGTCTCCATCCTCTCTTCTTTCCATGATCCTTGTCGTCTCTTTCCACATTAACTGTTAAAAAACCCAAACTTCTCACAAAAACAACCTCTGCTGGTTATCTCTGCTTCATACGCGGCTGTAGTGGCTTAGCTGCTCCGGTGACCCGTCTCTAGAGGCATGTGATGTGCCCCGTCCTTGCTGTTGGGAGGGCCGGAATCTGGGATCTGCATTGGATCTGGGAATGCTGTTCAGCTAAGTTCTGGGTTTAGTTTTTGTGCTGCATGACCAAAGTGGTCCCGATGAGCTTCTGTGTGACTTTCCTGAAGACCGCCTCCGTAAACGTACGAGTCTCTGGAAACAACGATCGCTCCAGCTGCACAAACGCACCATGCATCCGCTGCACTAGCGTAGCCTGAGAAGCTAGGTTTCTCCACCATGGTGCTCACACAGTTTTACCTCCATTGATTTTAGTTTTGGCTCCAAAAGTGTGAATTCAATTAAATGTCAGCCCAGTCTCAAAAGTAAACATCCCAGAAGAACCTACTCATCATCGAGTTCAGCTAAAGGTTTCCTCGTGAGGAACGTAGGTGACCCTGACAGGACATCGATGGGTCAGAGGGAACCTTCAGTTGGTTTCTTTTATCGAGGATCCAACATTTCTGGGCAAGTCACCCCCTACCTGCTGTTGCCTAGCAGATCGAGAGGGCGGAGCCACTAACAAACACACACACAAACACAGGCTCACAACAACGTTGTGACATCATATGGTACCAGCTAACGTTCTAGGGTAGCTCTTAGCCAATAGCGATGGCAGATTTAAATTCAAATGCAGTGCAGAGTTTTTACCTGACAACGGAACAACACTGACAGTTTTAGGCAGAAAATTTAAATTTGAACTAAAATGCACCAAAGTGCAAAACTATTGACTTCACGTTTCTGCAGCACGATTAGACACACATTTATATAGTTTATCAGGAAAATAAGTTGATTTGGGGTGACTTGCTCTTTGAACTCATTACCTTTTCAGAGTCGTCACCGAAGTCTCCACGGCAACCAGCGCTGGTCCCTTCCTGTATGGGTTTTAGGTAGCGGGTTCCCCTTCAGCTGAAGATTTACGTTTATCCAGCGTTTGGATTAGAGGAAATACAGGTCATTTACCCTGCGTATGTAGCGTTAGCAAACCCATAAACCCTCACGGGTACGTGAGCAGTGAAGGTCCGCCATGTTTGGGTTCGAGTAACGACTTTATGGGTGAGAGTTGCTCTTGTTAGCATGGTAGGCTAACGGAGGCTAAGTGCACCATTCTCATGGGTGAGGCCTACTCCTACAGGGTTGGCTAGTGTGAGCACCGGCGCCACCTAGAGACCGGAGGCTAGTTTAGCATTCGAGGGTGAAAAAAGAAGAGCTTTTGTTTCCACTGAGCTTTTCACAGGTAAAATCTAAGTAGATACAACCACAGATAAAAGAGACAGGGGAAACTGTCAGGAGCCATGAAAGCTTTAAAAAATAAAAGCCTCACCAACACAGGTCGGCAGGGCCTGAAATGAGACATCAGCCCAGGTCCTAAAGAGGGTCTTAGGACCATCAGAAGGTTCTGGCTCGAGGACCGCAGCAAGCATATGGGGTCAATAGGTGACATAGATATGGGGTCAAAACTAAACTTTCAAAATAAAGTCTATATTGATTTTTAAAGTTAATTTTGGCCTACAGAACAACATAGAAGCACATTCATTAAAGAAAACAAAACATGGTATCATAAACAATCTAACATCCTAGTAATCCGGACCGACGCCGTCCGGGCTGTGATCCAGAACCAGACCAGGCTGTTCTGGTTCTGCTCAACACGTGGATGAGTCCAATCAGCTGCTATCTTCTGAGTTCTGACACAAGGACGGGTCCGTTCTCGACCTTGTTGCTCCTCGTCCCTGACTCTCCTCTGTCGGTGTAATTACATCCCACCCGTCTCGTCTGCCACAGACTCAAGGACAGCCGTCCAACACACGCAGCCGCTGTCTCCTCGTTACTGGATGGTAATTTAGGCGAGATGCTGTTTTAATGACGAATCATATCTGGGTCATTTGCACCCATCACCATCCTCCACGCCGACTCCAGGGTGGAAGCAGTCAGGCTCGGCTCGGCTCCGAAATGAACAGATTCATCTTTATTCTTGTGTTTTCCATTTTTGCTCACGAAACAAAACTCCATTATTCCACATTCGTCACAGACGAAGTCGGATCCAGGCCCGCTGGTGAGGCCTGAGATGTTCTGCAGCAGCTGGAGCTTGTGGCTAAAGCAGCAGGTTGGACCGGTCTCCTGGACCAGAACCAGTCCCGAGTGTGGGTCAGAACCAGACGGCCTGGAAGAGGAAGGCGTCCCGTCAGCTCGGCTGTAGAGCCGGAGCCGAGGAGTTTCTTCACACGCTGAATTTTAATGTCAAATCGTTTTGTAGCGTTCAGCGACGACGAGCAGAAAATCCGTTTTCAGCAGAAACGGACCGCCGTGTGACGTCAGCACCGTGCTGGAACCTGATCCTGGCTCTGACATGGAAACGGACGGGGACCCACAACTGACCTGCAGGAGGAATAGAGACCCGTTTAAAACTCCGACATGTCTGAGACTCGGTTTTAATCAGCAGGAGTCGAGTTCCTCCTCAGATTTTATTAGACTGCAGTTGGTCCTCTGGTCTCCACCTCCCGCAGGTGTTTGTAGGCCAAGGTTGTTCATCTGGGCCTCGCCGGTGGAGCCGTTACCGACTGAGTTGGAGAAAGTGTCTTTCTAAAGAGAGAAATTTGTAAAAAAAAAAAAAAAAAAAAAAAAAAAAAACAGCCTCGGGCTTCAGGGGGTGAAGTGAAAATGGAGAGGGCAGCGACGACTCTCCGGTGGTTAGAAATGTGAGTTTCTGCTCGGCAGAGTCCCTGCGGAGGTTTTATGTCATCAGAGGCCCGTTGGACCTGCAGCACAGCAGGATGCTGCAACAGAGAGGAACCGTCAGACCGCCTGAACGATTTCTGCTGGTTTTCCTGCTTTTGATTCTTTTATTCCCACTGATTTCACAATTCCCTGTTTTCCTATAAAATTAGCTCCAGAGTTTACCCAAAAGTGTTTAATCAGCTGATTCAGGAAGTCTGCTCAGACAAAACACCATCCATCCATCCATCCATCCCTCTGTTCATCCCTCTCTTCATCCATCCATCTGAGGACCCACAACCGGGTTATCCGTTCATCCATCCATTCATCCATGCATCCCTCTGTCCATCCATTCAATTCAATTCAAATTCAAAAATACTTTATTAATCCCAGAGGGAAAGTGATTGCTTTAGTAGCTCAGAATAATAATAATAATCAAGTCATCAAAGAGTTATTGTATATTGCTCTGTTCATCCATCCATCCATCCATCCCTTCGTTCATCCATCCATCCATCCATCCATCCCTCCGTTCATCCATCCATCTATCCATCCATCCATCCATCCATCCCTCCGTTCATCCATCCATCCCTCTGTTCATCCATCCATCCATCCATCCCTCCGTTCATCCATCCATCTATCCATCCATCCATCCATCCATCCCTCCGTTCATCCATCCATCTATCCATCCATCCCTCCGTTCATCCATCCATCCCTCTGTTCATCCATCCATCCATCCGTTCATTCATCCATTTATCCATCCATCCATCCATCCATCCCTCCGTTCATCCATCCATCCCTCTGTTCATCCATCCATCCCTCTGTTCATCCATCCCTCTGTTCATCCATCCATCCATCCATCCATCCATCCATCCCTCTGTTCATCCATCCATCCATCTGTAACCATGGGTAGTTAACATCTTATTTATGAACCATAAAATGTGAGATTCCATAGAAATATGAAATATCGATCTGATGGATCTTTGACTATTTTAACCAGAAGATCAGAACTTTTTATTGCAGGGATTAAGCGACACTTCGTATTAACTCCGAGGAAAGAGAGAGAGTCGGGGTTATAATAGTTAAGAAATGTATTTCTACACAATTTAAACAAGACTAACTTTAACACTCTGTGTACTGATGGACTAAGGTGGAGTGAGACATGATGAATGATGATGGTGTGTGTGTGTGTGTGTGTGTAATGTTATTCAGAACCAGCAGATCCGGAGAAGCAGTTAGTTCTGAGTGGGAGTGAATGTTTCGCTCTAAACTTTAGTAGGAGATTTATAAACACATGAAACGCCATCTGTCGGTCTACGTACCCCAGGGGAAGCCTCCGTTAGATCCAGAATGTCGAGGTCCTCTCGGACCCTCCTTGGTACCGAAGCCGGTAGAAAAGCAGCGGTGCCGACCAAACTAGTCTGGGAATGCTTCCAGGTCACGACAGGTTATCACTGGTGTCAACGAGACCCTGAAGGGGTCGTGAGGTTCAGCTTTTATTCTGAAGGAACCGTTGCGGTCAGGTGTAACGTGCAACAGATTTTATCCAGTTTGTCGAGGTTCTTTTGGCTGAAGAGGAAGTCCGGATGGCCGGTCCGAGGCTTCTCTAGAACGCTTGAACTAAAGAAAAGGTGGCGTGGAATAGTTTTTATAATTGTCATGTTTTGGTTTACTGGCGAATCAGAATTTGACATGTAAACGAGGGTTTATACAAACACCACAGATAACCACGCCTGGTGCCAGAAACAAAGGTTCTGATTGGATCAGACAAAAGGAAATGTGTCGTAAGACTTTAGCATTACATGTCATTAGTGTCTAGTGCAAATGTCCAAGAATATAATTACTTGTAAAATACTACTGATCACAGGATTATAATATCAAGTAATAACATTGTCATTTCACAGATTGATTGAACATTGTTCTCACATTATTATTGGTAATAACAGAGTTGTTGATTATGTGTTCATCAAGAGAGTTCTTCGTCTTCGTATTGAGCTGTAACAGAGGTGAAGCAGTTCAGATGAGCAGAGTGCATGAAAGACCTTGGCCACTATCTCATGTAGATTAGGCTGCCAGAGACTTTATGTCTCTGCTCGAGCAGACGCTGGAGGTCATGACCTTTAGGTCAAAAACAGGACATTCATGATGCTATATATCCATCCATCCATCTCTCTGATCATCCATCCATCCATCCATCTGTTCATCCATCCATCCAACCATCCCTCTGTTCATCCATCCATCCACCTATCCATCCAACCATCCCTCTGTTCATCCATCCATCCACCTATCCATCTGTCTATACCTCTGTTCATCCATCCATTCATCCATCTATCCATCATCCATCCCTCTGTTCATCCATCCATCCATCCATCAATCTATCCATCATCCATCCCTCTGTTCATCCATCCATCCATCCATCCATCTGTTCATCCATCCATCCAACCATCCCTCTGTTCATCCATCCATCCACCTATCCATCCATCTATACCTCTGTTCATCCATCCATCCATCTATACCTCTGTTCATCCATCCATCCATCCATCTATCCATCATCCATCCCTCTGTTCATCCATCCATCCATCTATCCATCATCCATCCCTCTGTTCATCCATCCATCCATCCATCTCTCTGATCATCCATCCATCCATCCATCCATCCATCTGTTCATCCATCCATCCAACCATCCCTCTGTTCATCCATCCATCCACCTATCCATCTATCCATCATCCATCCCTCTGTTCATCCATCCATCCATCCATCCATCTATCCATCATCCATCCCTCTGTTCATCCATCCATCCATCCATCCATCCATCTCTCTGATCATCCATCCATCCATCTGTTCATCCATCCATCCAGCCATCCCTCTGTTCATCCATCTATCTATCCATCCATCCCTCTGTTCATCCATCCATCCACCTATCCATCCATCTATACCTCTGTTCATCCATCCATCCATCCATCCATCCATCCATCTAT
>NC_091741.1:38729376-38759376 GCF_043380555.1 Nothobranchius furzeri | reverse complement strand
GTTCATCCATCTATCATCCATCTATACCCCTGTCCATCCATCCATCCATCCCTCTGTTCATCCATCTATCCATCCCTCTGTTCATCCATCTATCCATCCATCCATCCCTCTGTTCATCCATCCATCCACCCATCCATCTATACATCCATATATACGTCTGTTCATCCATCCATCCATCCATCCATCCCTCTGTTCATCCCTCTGTCCATCCATCGTAGTAATAGTAATAGTTCTGGACTTGGCTTATTGGATCTTCTCACAAAGGTGTCAGATGTCTGAACCACCTGAGCAGCGTTACTTTGAGAACTTCTCCACCTGAAGCGGGAAAGCCCTCCTCTAAGGGATCATTCCATGCTTTTCCATTTGGGAAGCACAGCCTCAGACAGAGGGGACCTGACCCAGAGCACACTAAAGGTCGTGGCTCCAGGATGCCGACACAACTACATCCCCTGTAAAAGTTAGATGTCAGCCCTCCTCTCCAGGACCACATGACCACAGACCCAAACTCACATGATCCCGTCAGGAAGGCCGAGGAGCTCTACTGGTTTAAGCCAGAGGAGAAATCCAGATCTGATAGAAATGTTGAATTTGAGTTCAGGTCTTGTTTGTCAGCGCCGTGGAGATGACCTCATATGGATCGACAGTCGGAGCGCTCTAAACATCTGTTCCTCCATAATGTCTGAAGATACGGTGGCATCAGTGGGACCATGAGCTTCTATTTACAGACGATGAGAGCTGAACACATGAAGAAGATGCTAGAAGCTGCGTGTTTCTGCGTCTTCGTTTCAGCTTCACTCTCATATTAGAATCCCTGTTTTAGCCTGAAGGCATCGCTGGCGCTGCTGTCTGTTTGTGGAGCAGCTTCCTCCGACAGAAACATTAATCCTTCATCCTCCTCCTCCCGCAAACCTCTGAAAGGAGCGGCTTTGTGTGACAGAGGACAAATAAAACCTTCCTCCATCCTCTTCCTCACGGATGAAACGTTCATCCTTCGTCTTCCTCAGAAGCTTCAGTCTCAGGAAGGATTTAGTCTGTAAACGATGCAAATTCTGCTCCACAAGTCAGTTTCACTCGAGGACTCGCTGGGACATGAATATTCACTAACTTTATTAATCACATATTCCTCATGTCTCCACCGGAAAAAGAGTGGAATAATTCCGTCACATTCCTGAGGAATCTTCTGCAGTCTGGGGAACTTTAATAAACTAGAAATCCATGTTTCAGTTGAATTCTGATCCAGGAAGTAAAAAGTCAGACCAGGAAACACGCTGGTTGGGTTAGGATGTGAGTTTTTATGGAACGATGAAAAAGAGGTAATGAGTCCATTAGTCCTAAAGCTCTGATTTATCACAGCTATCTCGTCATTCCCAGTCCAATCAGGATCATCCCAACCAGCAGCGTTCCAGGGTGGAAGTCCAACATCGGACGAACCCTCCTGACCAATCAGAGGACAGGAAACGGCTCTTGGAGGGTGCAGACACTTTTTCCTCCTCTCCTCCATATCTTATCCTCAAGGCCTTTGTCTGTCTGTGTGTGCTGGGTGCACGGCTGCTTCTGCATTTTTCTGGAAACTGGAAACTGAAATTCACTTAAATGGATCTCGTCAGTTGGTCTCTCAACGAGATTGATAACATTTTTTCAACAATGAGAACGGGAGAAGGGGCTCCCGGATGCCCCGCCTGGACAGACCCAGTTGGACACATCATGGACTCCTGGAAACAGTGGAACCTGATTTGTTTATCTCAGCTGTCTGTGGAGGACTCTGAAGACGTGTGGATATTCGTGGTGTTGGTGTCAGGTTTCCTGCTCATTGGCCTTGGAGGCTTCCTGGCTTACCGGAAAATTAACGAGCTGTTGAGGAATATTGGCCTGATCCCGGAGCTCAGAGATGGTTTGCACCGCGCTGTGAATTCACAGACTCACATATTTGTCGAGATGAATCGTAAGCTTGGAACTTTGGCCAAGATTCATTCATTGGCACAAAAGATGGATGCCATCAAGGAGAGAGTGGACGAATCAGCACGGATTTGGATAGATTAATGTCCATTATTGGGATTCTGAGAGGTTGAGGACCAACAAACTGTAAGACAGAGAGGAAATTATCTCTGTCTGGCCCCAAAACAATTTCTAATCAGAATCTGGCGCCCTTGAGCCTGCAAGGCTCCAACGAAAACTCCCCCCTCAGAAGATATGTGGAATGTGCCATCGCTATGGCAACTCAACTCTGTCTCCTATCCCAGCCTGGGCGGGACCGTGGGAAGGTCGCTGAAGCGTTCCAGGGTCATTGCAACCCTCCAACCCTCAATGCTCCTCCCCCTGTTCAGACTGAGGTAACATGCACTGCTTATCGTGGCTGCAGGAACTGAAGTAGGGATAGTCCCAACCCACCACCCCACCTAGTGGACACTTATGTTGTGTTGTCTGAAGTCTGTTGCATATCTGTCGGAGGTGGGTTTTTTTTTTTTTTTTGCAGAGCAAAGCTGCCCTCCTGGTGGAGGGTAACTTTGAAGTGACTTTTTTTCCCTCCACCTGAACCAATCCTCATGTAACCCTCTGATCTCTATTAAGGTGGCGCGACTCAGGGTTGCGAATGACCACAGTCACCAATTCTTGTCATGTGTCTTGCCCATGTATGTCTGATCTCTGAATTGTGTGTACTGAAACTCTAATTCCCCTCTGGGATTAATAACGTATCTTTGATTTGATTTGAATTGATGATGAGTTGAGGAGCAGCAGTAAGATGACATCATTGTCTGTTTATTGTTGAAAACCTGAAATCAAAGTAAATAAATGAGTGAGGAGCTCCGCCTGTAACGGGATGAGAGGGATTAGAGAGTCGTCGGAGTCTGGGACTTTTCCAGCTCTCATTGTCGGCTCAGAGACCATTGTTCTTCCTCTTCTTCTTCCTCCCTCATAAACAGCTGTTGCTCTTTTGTCTGCTCCTCCCTAAGAGTGCCTGTTCCTGTAATGAGACGTTTCCCCTTCAGGGAGGATTAAGGAGTGACGGGATACAAACACATGGATTGGGATGACCCACTCAGCTGGAATCTGTCCATCTTTCCTCCGTTTAGCTCCTTGTTCCTCCACTTCCTGTCACTTCACCAACTGGCAGCTGCCTGGTGTTCATCCAGCTAATCGCTGCTGGAACCAGAACCATAACCCGAGCCGGCATTTCAACAGAACACCAATAAAACGTCAGATGGGAACGTTCCTGACCAGAGCCGGGTGTTGGATCAAATCTGAACCTGCTGGTTGCCGTGGAAACGTGATGGTAAACTGAACTTCCAGCAGGCGTAAAACCGGATCATCTGGAGGAAGAACCGCCTCGGTTCTGTTCAGAATAAAGAAAAGTGCTCTGGGCTGAAACGGACCGATGGTTCTGCAGAACCGAGCCTGGAGCTGGTTCCTCACAGCGTCCTTCACATAAATGGACGTGTTTTAGTTCATCTCAGATTTAAACCTTCATCTGGATTAATCCACCAAAGAAAGTAGTTCCCTCCAAATGAAGTCCATCAGTTTGAGTCCCAGAAGGTTCAAGCTGGAAAACCAACTACAAGTTCAACCAAAGAAGCTGGTTTCAGTCCTTCAGCCCAACAGACGTCCTCTAGAGGACACCTCACCTCCCACCCCGGATCCCGTCGGGAATGAGTCCCATAAACTTCCATAATGACATCAAATGTCACATTAACATCCTGTAATGTGACAGTAAAGGTCAGGTTAAAAACCCGAAGCTCAGATCAGGATTTAAAAATGATGAAAGAGCGCTTCATCGTTTAGCTTTTAGAAAAAGATTCAGTTAAACTCGTGAATCTGCAGAAGGTGAACGGTGCCACGCAGAAATATCCAAATGTTTTCCCAGTTCTGACCCGAACAGGAACAAGGAGCAGATCTAAATCCTGCTGAGAGGAGAGATTTTATTTAAACCCAACACTCCTGTTCAAATCTACTTTGTTTTTATCGCAGTAAAATCTGAGTTTAGGCTCAGTTTCAATGGAACTTGTTTCAAATTCTGAATTTATAAAATTCTCGTCAAAAACCAAACAAACTAATTCTTATTTTTATAAAAACCAGATTATAGATTAAAAACCCTCTGAAGTTGTTAAAAAAGAAAAGTAAAGAGCTGTAATTCAATTCAATTCAAATCAAAGATACTTTATTAATGCCAGACGGAAATTAGAGTTTCAGTACACACAATTCAGAGATCAGACATACATGGGCAAGACACATGACAAGAATTGGTGACTGCGGTCATTCGCAACCCTGAGTCGCGCTACCTTAATAGAGATAAGAGGGTTACATGAGGATTGGTTCAGGTGGAGGGAAAAAAAGGCACTTCAGAGTTACCCTCCACCGGGAGGGCAGCTTTGCTCTGCAAAAAAACACCTCAGACTGATATGCAACAGACTTCAGACACCACAACATAAGTGTCCACTAGGTGGGGTGGTGGGTTTGGGACTATCCACACTTCGGTTCCTGCAGCCACTACAAGCAGTGCATGCCACCTCAGTCTGAACAGGGGGAGGAGCATTGAGGGTTGGAGGCTTGCAGTGATCCTGGAACGTTTCGGCGGCCTTCCCGCAGTCCCGCCCAGGCTGGGATAGGAGACAGAGTTGAGTTGCCTTAGCGACGGCACATTCCACATATCTTCTGAGGGGGGAGTTGTCGTTGGAGCCTTGCAGGCACAAGGACGCCAGATTCCGATTAGAAATTGTTTTGGGCCCAGACAGAGATAATTTCCTCTCTGTCTTAAAGTTCCTTGGTCCTCAACCTCTCAAAATCCCATTGATGGACATTAATCTATCCCAATCCGTGCTGATTCGTCCACTCTATCCGTGATGGCATCCATCTTTTGTGCCAATGAATGAATCTCGGCCAAAGTTCCAAGCTTACGATTCATCTCGGCTATTAAGTGAGTCTGTGA
This sequence comes from Nothobranchius furzeri, assembly GCF_043380555.1. Classification (NCBI taxonomy): domain Eukaryota; kingdom Metazoa; phylum Chordata; class Actinopteri; order Cyprinodontiformes; family Nothobranchiidae; genus Nothobranchius; species Nothobranchius furzeri. Next base: position 38,754,455 of record NC_091741.1, on the reverse strand, counting down.
ATTCACAGCGCGGTGCAATCCATCTCTGAGCTCCGGGAGCAGGCCAATATTCCTCGACAGCTCGTTAATTTTCCGGTAAGCCAGGAAGCCTCCAAGGCCAATGAGCAGGAAACCTGACACCAACACCAGGTTGGTTCGTTTTCGTTAAGCCTGGAGCTCTTTTCTGTGGTCATAATGTTCTGATTCTTTTAAGAAGAACCAATCGGATGGGCGATTGTCGTACCTTTCCTAAAACTGGCGGAGATTAAGTTTAATCCTCATCGTTTGGGATTAAAACTCTTCTTCTGCTGCCATTCCTGCAGCTGGATTGTTTCTGGGGTTAGGGTTAGTGACCCCTGCTGGTCAGGGTGGGGTTCTGCAAGAAGCTTATGTTTTCTTGTTGCTGCATCTTTCCTCTGATTAACTACAATACACTAGTACTGTCGCGCCACCGCCATCATGACGCTCCATCAGAGCTCCTATGAGACACCAGTATGCGTCCTTTCTTAGAACCCGGCCTCCACTATGATCAGCATTATTGGCCCAGAATATTGACCCGCACATAGGACGACCCCCCCTTTCCAAGACTAATCTTCAGGAAAAGACAAAAGAAAAATCTTTTTAAAAAAAACTTTTTTTTTACATTTCAGAACAAATACTGAGCAAATAAACTATTTTAATGCAAACTATCAGAACTTTGCTGACATGAAACTGAAAGCCAAATGAGGCTTTTTTTTCATAGACGTCTTCAGCCTCGCTGCACTCACTATGGGTGTACCATCAGATCGCTAAACCTGCCGGCCCCTCCCACAACGTCATCCTCACTGCCATCTAATGGGCCATTCCCATCTGTACCGGGTCGGCCCGGGCCGGGAAGCCCCAGTCGGCCCCAGCCTGGTCCGGTTGATTCCACACATCCTTGTCTTAAGCCCATGTGGGCTGATTCTACCCACCAATCAGAGGCTTGCTCTAATGGAAGGTGTGAATTTGCTGTCAGCAGTGGGTGTGTTGGCCCTGGTCGGCCTGAAGCAGACCCCCTCGAGAAGAGGGCTGAGAATGAGCCTTGGTTGGCCCGGAAAAATACCAGGCCACCCAGATATGTAAACAACCTACACTACCCGGCCCGGGCCGACCCGGTACAGATGGGAATGGCCCATTATACATCCATGCATGCAATGTTTGACGCTTCTGCTGAATGGACCACCCACATCTTAAAATTAGCATCATAACTTTGCCTTACAGCTTGCCAACTTGCCCCACTTTAGCTCCACTCTGCTCCGGACCTCCCGTTTCGTTATTTTTCTCCTGTTGAGAACACGCAGCCTGGCGCCCTCTGCTGTTGTGGGTGTGTAATGACCCCAGACAAATACCAGCATGTGTGAATGCTTGGACCCCGATTGTAAGGCGACCCCACATTTTAAAATTTTTCGTATGGTACTTGCTGGTTAACGACACGCACGCGTGTTTAAAATGGCTGCCTTATAACTGGCGTTGATTTGAAGCATCGTTTGTGCGCATACCTGAAATTAGCACAACCCGTCATAACGCTGCAGTATACATGTAACCACTAGGTGGAGTTGACTCAATGAGCGAGACACACTCGCCATCCGTCTCTGGTTTAGAGGTCTTTCACCATCTACGGTACCGTGGCTGTACCCACAAACCGGGTCTGAGGTCTCTACTGTGCCCCCTAGTGGAGCACCCTAACCCTACATCCAGCTGCCGGCGCCAACGCCAGCTTAAACCCTAACCCTAACCTATATTCCAGCCCTTACTGTGTTTTATAAACTTTTGTCACCAGGACCTTCAAACATAAGTTCCTATCAAATTCTTCAGGTGCAAAAATTACAAGAGTCAGAACAATCTAGGACAAAACCCCCCGTAAATAAATCAGCGCCATCATCAGAAAAGAGAAGATTTAACATGCTATAAAGTTTTTTTGCTGCGATTGGATCATCTCAGGTTTCCAAACTGATTCTCATTTTCATCAAATCCTGGATGGTTGTTTCCAGTTAGACGTCATGGATCCCTGGACGGATTAAGGATGAAGGAACCGTGAGATTTAATTTGATCTTCTGTTATCCCTCGGGTCGTGGAAAACTGACCCTCTGAACGTGAACCTTCCTCCTCTGAAGTCAGACACCTGTCTGTTTGTCTTGTTGACATTGTTGGAGAGACCCGTGTCCTTGCTCGGGTTCTCCAGCTGTCCTCACCAGCTGAGGCTCTGATTGGACGCACCATCGCAGGTCGGTGGTGTTTGTTACCCCGGCCGAGCGGCGACTGTTGATCTCAGAGTCAAGGACCCTCGAGCACCGAGAGGCTCTCCGTGATTGTGGATTTCTCTGGGCACCGGTACGAGTTGTTAAACCATCCATCAAATTACCGTGGCGACCGAGCGTCCATCACCCCATCCATCATCCAAGGGCAACAGACGGAGCGCCGGAACGCTGCGAGACAAGTCAGGGGCGGGTTGAGAGATAACAAGAGGGGAGGAGGGGGAGAAGAGGAGTGTTCTGGTTCTTCTGGTTCTGGACTGGAGGACAGGACGTCACAGCTGGTTTGGCTCTCCGACATGACGGAAGCTAATTTTGTTTTTCTGCTGCAAAGTGAAATAAATCAAACGTCAGAATGTTGATGTGATGAACCAGACACGACTTTCATTACAGCAGAAAGTAAAAGAAAAATCATATTTTCAGTGAAAGGAAAAGAAACGGCAGTAATAAAACAAACGTAATAAATCAGTTATAATGAAATAGGCAGAAGGGAAGAACTGAAACTTTTATGAAAAATCATTTTAAAGATCCTGAAGATTCAGGTTTCCAGGGCCGACACCCATTCATTCCAAGACCTACACACATATAAATTACAGAAAGCAGTTTTAATTAGAAATAAAGTTTTAATAGAACGTCTTTTTTTACGATTAAAGACCAAGTTCACCAAACAAACATGTTTTAGTGATTATCTCTGATTCGAACAGGTCACTCTGAGTGTTTCACGCAGGCTGAACATGAAAATAGTCTCCTACACCTAGAGGTGTGACCAAGTCACTGCTTTGCGAGTCACAAGTAAGTCACAAGTCTCGAGTCAAGTCCAAGTCAAAGACAACCAAGTCGAAGTCCTCAACTTTGAATTTTCATGTCATAGACAAGTCATCTATCCAACTTGAATTTATTGACAATGATAATAAACAAATTGCAGAATTGAAGCTTCTTAAAGCTTCATTTATTCGCTCGAACAGCAGGAAGAGCAGCTGAAACGGCCTCTAAACAAAGTGCTGCTGCATTCAGCAGTAAATCAGACCCAGATTTTTGTCCATGTTGGGCCACTTTTGTGCTAAAATATCAAATATTGTCAAGTCATCATCAAGCCAACAGGTGCAAGTCGATTCAAGTTGCAAGTCATTGACGTTCAAGTCCGAGTCAAGTTGTAAGTCTTTATAGATTTTATCAAGTCAAGTCGGAAGTCATGAAAATAATGACTTCAGTCTGACTCAAGTCCAAGTCATGTGACTCAAGTCCAAGTCATGTGACTCAAGTCCACACTTCTGCCTACACCTATCTCCTGCAGTAGCTTCTGACAGAAAACAGACGGTGAAACTCTAGGATTAGAAAATCCTGACAGATCTACATCACACTGTCGCTAACATTCATGGACTCACCCATCATGACTCACGACGGGGAAGGCTGTTGTTGGTTTAGCGTCCAGGAAACAGCAGAGAACATATCTGCGAGTAGAAGCTAATCGTTAGCATTAGCAGCTCCACCACACAGCAGAACTCCTCCAGGCTTGAGTTATTTGTGGAGATAAAACATCAACGTTGCAGAGCGAACAGGGTCAGTGGTAGAGTCGTGTTGCTGTTAGCCAATCAGAGTTGTTCTTATTATGAGAACATTTTAAATGTTTGGTAAACTTTTTCCTGAGGGGATAAAAACCTTTAACTTGTCATTAGAAATGTTCTGGTCCGAACTGCTGTGGGTGAGAACCTCGTTAAAGCAGAACCATCTGATAACCCGCTGCGTCGGTTCTGACTGAGCTTTAATATTCTGCAGATGTTTAAATGCTTTCATGTTGAGAACCACGCTGGTTCTGATCCGCTCTGGCTCCCTTTGAGAACCCTGGTGTTTGTTGTGGTGGTTCTGTAGGACCTGGACAACACTGAATCTGAAACATTGGCTGATTGGATCCGTCTTGGTTCTGGATTCAGTAGAACTGCACTTAGAAGAAAAAGTGGACCAACAGCAGACCGGCCCTTTGTAAAGAACTGGGTTCATTTCTGGCTCGGTTCTGTTCAGCTGGAGGAAGCCTCACAGAGCTCAGAGACGTGACGGACAGCATGGAGCCAATTTAAAGTTTCAGCTCCAGAAAACCTGGATGTCTGTGTCCTCTGGAGGGGAAATCCACCTGGACCGGACCGGATCCCAGAACCGCTAAGCCACCGTGTGACGCCTTTTAGTTTGGATGAAGGAGTGGATTTTAGTTCAGAGAGACACCCCCCAAAACACACAATTTCATGCATACAGACACACACACATTCATGCATACACACGCACACACACGCACACACACACACACACACACACACACACACACACACACACACACACACACACACACACACACACACACACACACACACACACACACACACACACACACACACAGACGTTCCTGCATAGACACACACACACACACGTTCATGCATACACACACACACACACACACACACACACACACACACACACACACAGACACACACACACAGACGTTCCTGCATAGACACACACACACACACGTTCATGCATACACACACACACACACACACACACACACACACACAGACGTTCCTGCATAGACACACACACACACACGTTCATGCATACACACACACACACACACACACACACACACACACACACACACACACACACACAGACGTTCCTGCATAGACACACACACACACACGTTCATGCATACACACGCACACACACACACACACACACACACACACACACACACACACACACAGACGTTCCTGCATAGACACACACACACACACTTTCATGCATACACACGCACACACACACACACACACACACACACACACACACACACACACAGACGTTCATGCATACACACACACACACACACGTTCATGCATACACACACACACACACACACACACACACACACACACACACACACACACACACACACACACACACACACAGACGTTCCTGCATAGACACACACACACACACGTTCGTCCATGCATACACAGACACACACACACACACACACACGCAGAACATAGAGACATGCATACACACAAACACGCATACACACACACACACACATGCACGCATACATAACATAGAGAAACACGCATACACACACACACACACACACACACACACACACATGCACGCATACATAACATAGAGACACACGCATACACACACACCATCACCCCACATAGGGCGTTTCAAGCAGGGGAGAAAACAAATCCACAGGAGGTTGAATTCAGTTCAGCAGTTCTCCTGTGTGTGTGTGTGTGTGTGTGTGTGTGTGTGTGTGTGTGTGTGTGTGTGTGTGTGTGTGTGTGTACGTTTTCTACCTGGGTCATCCAAAAATCACATTCTGACCCACATTAGAGCAGCTGGTACCAAAACCGGGACTGGCTTACACTGAAATTAGACTGATGGTTCTGTTTCAGTTTACATTCAGTTGTCACCATGGTAACCTGTGAGAGTCAGCTGATCAGAATCATGTGTAACACATGAAGGAGAACCAGAACCTGAACCAGAACTGGTACTTCCTCTCGGGAAGTGGTAGAGCTGGGCAATATGACCTAAATATCACAATATATTGAGGATTTCACCTGGATAACGATAAATGGACGATAGCTACGGGTATGTGCAGAGACACAAGGTGTCCACTAGATGGGGGTGTCACGTGTATTACGTAGTGTCACATTTTTACATGACTTAAGGTGGTACAGCTTCTTAAAGGGACATGAACGTTGCCAACCTACACACACCTTTTATTTTTTATTATCAAATTTATTGACACGGGAAAAATGATCTCGATAAGAGTCACAAATTTTGATAACGATACATTTTCGATATATCGCCAAGCCTTAGGAAGTGGGAACAGATTCTTTGGAGTGTCAATAATCAATAAAACCATTTGGGTGTTAACTTGATCCGTCCGGAACGTTCAATCCCAGACAGGAACTTCTTTTGATTTGCTTGTTTTTCTCTCGTTTGGAGAAGCAACTGGAAGTTTGTCTGGAAGCAGGGCTGGACTGGGACAAAAATTCAGCCCGGGCATTTTGACTGGAGACCGGCCCATCACCTGTTTTTTTTTTGGAAAAGACATTAAGCCTTACGCTGTTTCTGACACACACCAACGTACACTTTCTTATTGGTAGTATTTATGTATCAATCTAATAAACGTAAACCTACACCATCCTTCCTATCCTGGTATTCTAAAAAGTAGGGTTGGGGGTAACTGATTATTTTTAAAATGATTATTCTGACGATTATTTTATCGAATAGTCGACTATTCTAATGACTATTTAGGTGATTAATTTAGCGATTACTTTTCTATTGCACAATTAATAAAAACCAAAAAATTCTCAAATAAATTCCTCCAAAAAATTGATAAGTTGTTACTGTAAGAGAATAAACACTACAGGCCTTCCATTTTGTATAACACTGCTTTTATTGTGTTGCGGTTGGTTATGTTCTGGTGACGTGTAGAACTTGGGAGTGCAGGCTGCTGCCTGAGAGGTGGTTGGAGACGGAGTGTCTCCATGCTGCTTTGTTTTGTTCACTTATGTGCGTGAGGCAAGTGGTGTTACGACCCTTCCTGGGGAGTCACGTGTTTCTCCTATTTTAACTGTAAATCCTTCTAGCTGTTATATTTATAACAAGAAACAGATATTCGGACGGAATATTTTCACGTTTATTCGAATATGATTGTGGAACACACCCAGCATCATAATAAATGAAGTAATATTTATGCCAATTTAAGCCTTTATGGGTGACCAGGACTCTGTGTTTATGAATGTGGAAGACACCCAGCATCCTGTGATGGCACTAATAACATCAAGAGATAATAAATAAGGTAATATTTAGGTCAATTTAACCCTTTACACGTGACCAGGACACTGTAATCAATTTTTGGCAAGGGAAATTATCTTCTTTTTTTTTCTTCTTTTTTTGTTGCCATTTTTGGGGTGTTTTTGATGACACAGTAGGCAGTATGAGTACAGTAACGTCAACAGATAATACATAAAACCCTTATTTGGTCAATTTTAGCCTACATGAAAATCTTAGCGATTCAATCACTTTTTGGCAAGTAAAATGCCATTTTAGTTGTCTACAATTAAATCATCAATAAAGAATTTAAAGATATTTTGAGGCATTTCTTATAGGTAAACGGGAGGGTGTAGTCTATTTGGCAAGTGACAATCTTCATTTTATATGCTGAAGTGCTTTTATCTTGTTACCTTTAAATTGAGCAACGTAATGAATAGCAACCTACACAGTGTCATTAAAGCCAAAGCTTGATCATTTTAAATACTTTTTTTCAAGTAAAAATGTGCCCCAAACTAGTTAACTGTGGCTCCATGTCAAGTGGACTAAAGAAAGGAAGGGGAAAAAATTAAATCGCTGGAGAATTGTTTATTTCCATTTATACAACGTTTACATTCAATACAGGGTGCCATTTTACATTGTTTATTTATTTAGTATCAAGGCTGTAACATAAAGAAAGCCAGTTCTTACCACAGAGTTTGTGGCACAAACCATCTTTCAATCGCAAATATTGCAAAAAGGATTAATATATCCTCATTGTGAACGTTTAAGACAAATAGCAACACTTAAAACAACTTCCGAACTGGAAAAACTAATGTGGCAAGGTGCAGAAACGAGTGCCCTGACGGGATTCGATCCCCAGACTCCCGGGTGAGAGTCATACGCTCTAACCAGTCAGCCAAAGAGACATCTCTTTAGCCCAGTAGCCAGGGCTCATCATCAATCGGGACATTGTGACAGGACGCTCACACTGCCACATCTTCCTCCCTCTTTCCACAAGCACGTCCTCGTGCTCCCGCGCAGGCTGCCACAAACACTGCCACACTAATATCCGCGATAAACATCTGTTTAAGTACCGGAAGAGGTTATCTTTGCTTTCCGAATGTCCATATTGCTAGATATGCTGAGTTTTAGGGCGAAATCCTGGGGAATTTTGTCTAGAAATGCAATTACCTAACCGTGCGCGATCCCGCGGTGGCTAATCATTTTTTGGCAGCGAGTCAATTTATGGCACAACACCGGCTCGGGTTTCTCCTCCTCCTCCCTCTTTTCTTCTCCAACCTGTCGCTGGGCTGAGGCTCCATCACTTCCTAAATTGATTTTACTTGAACCTTCACTACCAAACAACTGTGAGATTTTAACACATGTGCCAGCATCAGCCTGAAGGGCCAGTTTCTTTTTTAGTCGAATTTTCTCCGCTTCTCCTTTCCGTTTTTTGTTCTCCATTTTGTTAAGCTCGTCTGTCTGTTTACTGAGATTCACAAACAACTGGCGGGTGCATCAGACCTCTGGCTATTGGTCCAGCCCAGAGTGTATTATTACCAATTGGCCAATCCACCAACTTTTACGAGGCGTCGCGTGGGGCGGCGCGGACAAGTTGTCCGCAACAACTAGAGGCCAGGAAAAAAAAAAAAAAAAAAAACAGACACCGGCCCATAAAAGATGAAAGGGTCGGCCCAGCGGGCAGTTGCCCGCTATGCCCTATGGTCAGTCCAGCACTGTCTGGAAGTGTGTTCTCCTGGTGTTTCTAGATCCGGGTCGTGTCCCAAAGATATACAACAGAATCATTGAAGAAGGTTCAGGAGCAGCAGCGGCACCAGCAGGAATAACGACACAAACTCCTGGACACCCTGCAGAAATACACAAAAGTCCTAAATATCATAAAACATTCAATATGGAATTCTTGTGATTCTGTCTGCCTTAAAACAGCTTCTGCTGCAGCTGAAGTCTGTTTAATTTAGTCCGAACTGAGAGACTAAATGTTCCTGAAGCCGAGTTCCTGCATGCAGACGGGAGTTAAAGCAAAATCCGACTTTATTTCACACGTAAACGTTAATCTGGAACTTTTAGTGGGAATGTTGGATTTCTTTTGGATGAAATGTGTTTTCAGTCAGAAAGCTGAAGATCGGTCTGACATTCTGGGATTGATCCTGATCCTCAATCGATCAGTTTATTTATAAAGCCCCTTCCTGCCACCAGTCGGGCTAGCCCAAGGTACTGAACACAACACACAGTACGCTCGTGTGAAGTCAGATGGGATCAAGGAAAAATGTATTCAATCATATTTGTTTGGAATTGAAATTAAAACCAAACAATCCTTAAAAACATCAACATTCAACAACTACACGTCACATGACACCCCCGTACGACCGTGATCGTCACTGTAGAGGTCATCTGAGAGAGACGGTGACCTCTAGCACTGATGCAGTCGGGCTCTAAGGCAGGTAAATTGTTTCACATCACCAGGTAGGCAGTTCCACAGTTTTGGGACCATCACGGCAAACACACGGCCCCCGCTACATCTGCACTTGGTTCTAGGGACCACCAGCAGGTCACCGTCAGCAGAACACAGGGGTCTAGATAGAACATATCTCTGGATCCTGATCCTGATTCTGATGTCTGGATCCTAATTCTGATCCTGATCTTTGGATCCTGATTCTGATCTCTGGATCCTGAGTCTCATTCTGTTGTTTGGATCCTGATCCTGATTCTGATCCTGATGTCTGGATCCTGATCTGATCTTTGGATCCTGATTCTGATGTTTGGATCCTGATTCAGATGTCTGGATCTTGATCGCTGGATTCTGATCCTGATCTCTAGATCCTGATTCTGATGTCTGGATCCTCAATCAACCAATCAATCAATCAATCAAAGCTTTATTTATAAAGTGCCTTCCGCGACCCTGTCGGGAAGCCCAAGGCGCTGAACATGGTACATGAGAAAAGTTAAATATGAAGAATAAATCGAAAATAAAAACAATTCAAATATTACAAAAAAAAAGGTAAAACATTAAAGTAGAAGACTAATGGTTAAAACAAGGGATAAAGGAACCAATGAAAACAGGGAAATAAAATCAACATAAAAGAGGGCCAAAATCATTCAGGAAACGCCAAGCGGAGGAGGTGTGTTTTTAGGCGACTCTTAAAGACTGGCAGAGATGGGGACAGCCTAACTGAGGGTGGCAACTGGTTCCAGAGTGACGGTGCTAGGACTGAGAAAGCCCGGTCCCCACGGGTATGACACCTAGACCGAGGGACAGCGAGCAGGCCTTTGTCAGAGGAGCGCAGAGCGCGTGATGGGGAATGTCTGTTCAGGAGTGTGGCTAGATAGGGGGGAGCACCACCCTGAAAGAAATTGTAAACAAAGACGAGGAGTTTAAAGTGTGAAGGATAACAGACCGGAAGCCAGTGCAGGGAGGTCAGAACCGGACTGATGTGGTCCCGTTTCCTGGTCCCCGTCAGAAACCTGGCTGCGCTGTTCTGCACAACCTGTAGGCGATGCAGTGATGACTGACGCAACCCTGCATAAAGAGAGTTGCAGTAATCAAGCCTAGAAATAACAAAAGCATGGAGTACCCGCTCCAGGTGGGCACTTGACAGCATAGGCTTGATTTTTGCAAGGCGTCTCAGGTGAAAGAAACTGGACCGGATCACTGAGTTGATGTGAGCATCAAATTTAAGTCCAGCGTCATTTTTCACCCCCAGACTGGTGACAACTGGTTTTGAGTATGGAGAAAAAGGGCCAAGACCAACATAACGACCCACAGCCCCGCTATTGGGGTGAACCAGTAGCCACCCTCAGTTAGGCTGTCCCCATCTCTGCCAGTCTTTAAGAGTTGCCTAAAAACCCATCTCCTCCGCTTGGCGTTTCCTGAATGTGTTTGAATTTGGCCCTCTTGTATGTTGATTTTATTTCCCTGTTTTCATTGGTTCGCTCTATCCCTTGCTTTACCCATTTGTCTTCTACTAGAATGTTTGCCTTTTTTTTGTAATTTGTAATTTGAATTGCTTTTATTTTCGATTTATTCACCATATTTAACTTTCTCTTGTACCATGTTCAGCGCCTTGGGCTTCCCGATAGGGTTGCGGAAGGCGCTTTATAAATAAAGCTTTGATTGATTGATTGATTGATTGAAAAACAATTAGCTCGGTCTTTCCCTCATTCAGATGCAGAAAGTTGGCCATTAGCCAAGACTTTACCTCGTTAAGACAGGACACAAAGGACTGGATAGCGTGACCTTTCTCCTGACACAATGGAGAGTAAATCTGGCAATCATCAGCATAGAGATGGAACGATAGGCCATGTTTACAAAAGATTGACCTCAGAGGAAGCAGATAAATTGCAAACAAAAGAGGACCAAGGATCGATCTCTGTCGGACCCCCAGCGGAGCCCCTCCCAAGAAGAAAAAACATCATCCAGTTTGGCACAGAATGTCCTGTTGTGGAGATATGATCTAAACCAATCCAGAGCAGACCCTTTGATCCCAACCCATCGTTCCAAGCGATCAAGTAGAATCGCGTGGTCAACCGTGTCAAAGGCTGCCGCCAGATCTAACAACAGAAGCACCACAGATGTACCCTGATCTAGTGATAGATAGATATCATTTAAGACCCTCAGTAGATCTGACTCTGTGCTGATCCTGATCCTGATCTCTGGATCCTCATTCTGATGTTTGGATCCAGATGTCTGGATTCTGATTCTGATTCTGATGTCTGGATCTTAATTCTGATCCTCAGTCTCGTTCTGATGTTTGGATCCTGATCCTGATTCTGAGGTCTGGATCCTTATCCTGATCTCTAGATCCTGACCCTGACCCTGATCTTTGGATCCTGATTCTGATCTCTGGATCCTGATCATGACCCTGAGTCTCATTCTGTTGTTTGGATCCTGATCCTGATTCTGATCCTCATTCTGATGTTTGGATCCTGATTCTGATGTGTGGATCCTGATCTCTGGATCCTAATTCTGATGTCTGGATCCTGATCGCTGGATTCTGATCCTGATCTCTGGATCCTGATTCTGATGTCTGGATCCTGATCTCTGGATCCTGATTCTTATTTCTGGATCCTGATCCTGATCTCTGGATCCTGATCTCTGGATTCTGATCCTGATATCTGGATCCTGATCCTGATATCTGGATCCTGATCCTGAACCTGATCTCTGCATCCTGATTCTGATGTCTGTATTCTGATTTTTGATCCTGATCTCTGGATTCTGATCCTGATCTCTGGATCCTGATGTCTGGATCCTGATCCTGATCTCTGGATCTCTGGATCTCAAACCTGATCTCTGGATCCTGCTGCGGGTTGATTAACTTGATGGAAACGTTCCTCACAGCTCTGCTTGCAGACAAGAAACATCTGGAATATGAATTCCACTGAGCAGCTGATTCAACGAGGTCAGCGGTGAGGTCATTGCACTGCGGTCATGTGACCTGACACGACTGCTTATGGATCGGAGCTTTAGGCGGATCAGCTGTTTGTTGTTGTTGCTGCCTTTGATTTTCCTTTAGACACCAAAACGGGATGAAGATGTTTTAGATAGATTGGGAATTATGCTTTTTCCTTGGATATTTGATTGTTTATTTATTTATTTGTTTGTTTGTTTGTTTGTTTATCCATCCATACTGTTTATCTGAATTGGCCCGGAGCTTCCACCTCTTTCCTCGGGTCTCTAAACTCATTGTTTCTCCAACATCTGAACCCAAACTCGACCTGGCTGCTTTCTGGAAGCTGTCCTGGTTCGGTTCTGTCTCTGGAGGCCCGACCCGCTCAGCTCTGGCCCCATTTGGTTTTTCTTTCTGAACATTTGAACAAAACGTCCCTAATATGTAGTTTTGTGTGTGTGCTTGTGTTATTTCCTCCGTGGAGTTTAAAACACTCCGCCAACTTTAATTTCCTTTTTTTTATTTGTTTTAGGTTTGGACTCGGTTCGGTTCTCTGAGGAGCTCCGAACACACTCAGTCCAATTTCCTCTCCTTGTATCTGTTTTTAGATCCATCTCTATTAAAATCGGCCTCATTCCACTTCTGTCTCTGCCGTCTTTGTCTTCAGATCCGCCTCTACGCCCGGCCGGATGCCATTTCGAGCGGCGCGGGAGACTACGCTCTCCACATCACCAAGAGGCTCCTGGGATTTTATGAGGATTACTTCAAAGTCCAGTATTCACTGCCCAAACTCGGTGAGGATGTGCGCTAACGTTCAGCTTCTGTTGTATCGCCAGGATCCTTATTCACACACACACACACACACACACACACACACACACACACACACACACACACACACACACACACACACACAACCTCTGACGTCAAAGCCAGAACAGGAAGTAGTTCTGGCTAATGTGGCAGGAAGTGGGTTTCCTGGTAAATAGAAGAGACGTTTGTTACGTTCATTCTGTCTTTACTTTCTTATTCTTTTGCTTTTGGTTGTTTTCTGAACACAGAGGATCGAAGCTTGTTTGTACCTTCCGCTCCTGCTGTCGCCGCCGTCAGAGCGCCGCTGATGTTGGTGTTTGTCTGTGGACAGCAGAGGACGATGTCGCCCTCTGCTGTCCACGCCTGTCCCATGAGTGATCCAGCGTGTAGCCTCCTTCGTCCCTGTTCATGTCCGTGTCCTCGCTTCCTTTACCCGCCTTTTGTATTTCATGGTTCTGAGTTAAGGATCCGTGCTCGCTCCTCCTCCGTTATGTGGTTAGGGTTAGTGGTCTGCTACAGCTGATTTCTTATCTGCTTCTTGTTTTGCTGCTTTTGTGCCTTTGACTTGTTTCGACCACACCCAAAAGACAAGATGTCATCAGAACAAAAGTGTGGAGTCGCATAGGAATCCTGTGCAGACTCTGCAGTTAAACAGCTGCGGGACAAACCGGACGCCAACAATAGAGCGTAGAGGAGGAAACAAGTGGAGGCCACAGACGACTGCACAAGCACAAACCGTATAACGGACTGGGACGGTACCCGGGCCATCAACACATCACGCTGGTCGGTCCAGATCCTCGTTAATTCCTGCTTGTATCTTGGATCCGGTTGGGATGAAAGACAGAGCAGCAGCTGTTCCTGGTGGAGACTTCCTGTTTGTGAGCATCTGTGGCAGAGTGGTCCAACGTAAAGCCAGCGGTAATCAGGAGGTTCATCTGAGCAGCTCAGACCGCTTTCAGAGCTGCAGTTAATTACTGCAGACGAAACCATAGAAGAAGAATGTTTGAACAGCTCCATCATTTATTTCCTAATGAATCCGATCCGTCTGAGCAGCTGTTCCCGTGCCGGTTTAAGCTCCATCTGCTGCTCCGTCTGCTCCGCGGCGTGAACGCCGGCGCTCTGTTAGAGTAACAAACGTTCTGGTTCCTGGTGAAGAGGCTCGGTTCTGCGTGAGACGAGTTCAGCTCAAAGTCACACAAAGTTTTAGAGATTTACTTTTAGTCTGACGGGATTTGATGCACGGAAACCCGAACGTTCCCCCGTTGGTTTCCTGCAGCTGAAGCTGATTTATCTTAGAAGAGAAGTTCTTTCAGAGCGAGAGCTCATTTCCCATCAGGCCCTGATCTCGGCTCTGATTTCTGCTCAGCCTGATGATTTGTTGTAAGTTCACCATCACTGGGATTTTTCTGGCATTTAGGATCCAATCATGTGTCGTCTCACGCAGACACTGGCAGACGGATCGTGTGATCAGAACGTTTATTTTGCCTTTTTACACCAAATCAGATTCCAACATTCACAAACCTCCTCCTGCTCCCTCGCTGACGGATACGTTCAAACAGACGGAAAACGTCTGAATCCATGTTTAGATCCGGCGAAGCGTGTTAAGCAGGTCCAGCCGGTGTGCTGCTCGGCTTCTGCCGGACTCGCAGCAGAAACGCAACCCAGCGCTCCCAGACTTCGTCGATCGGAACAACCACGACAGGATTCGCTAGCCTGGCAAGCCAGACTAAATAAACATGTTATTTAGTCTGGCAACGCTCCACTGACGGCTCTCGGTTGTGGGGCGGGTTCTACCGTTGTCTTTCAAATGATCTCCGCATTCCACTGGACAATAAATGTGACATACTCTTGTTTCACTCTGTTGCATCGTCCCACCCACCAGGCATATAGAGTGCCCTGATTGGCCCACAAAGCGGATAAAGCTCTGTGATTTGTTCACTAAGCAGATAGAGCACTATGATTGGCCCACCATTATGGACCGATCACAGCTCTTTATGTGTTTGAAACCCCTCTAGAGAGCTGTGATTGGCTAGCCAGAGTCCTGGTAGGAGCTGTGGGAGAATATGGAGTTCTGAAACGGCCCAGAGTCAGTTTGTCTGACTTAGTCTGTAAAACGTATTTTAGCCTACATGGCCATATGTGTTACTGACAGATTTAAATAACACACCTGGTAAAATAACAGGGATGTGCCGTTCTGATATCGATATCGGAAGTAATTCGATATCGGCCCAAAAACAGTGGACCGGATTATATCGGACTGCATCGAAATTCTCTGACATAAGGAGTTCGTTAAGATTCACATTTTTGTAACCAATGGTTACAAACTTACTGTTATTGGCTCTTGAAATAGATGAAAGTATGTATGATTTGTGCTGATATCGTATCGGATTAATATCAGTATCGGTCAATACTGATGGCTGCAATATCTGTATCGTATCGGAAGTGAAAAAGTTGTATCGGGACGTCTCTATGAAATAACAATATGAACATGAAACAAAAGCAGAAACAACCCCGGCATAAACCAGTGGTTGAATATTTAAACCAGGTGTGTTGGAGCAGAGCCACTAGAACCTGCAGGACGGTGGCCCAGGAGGACCCGGACAGAACACCACTGGGTTAGCAGAAACTCGAAAGATGAAAAACGCACTTAGGAGAAGTTGTGCACAGAGGCTTTTATTTTGAAGGGGTCAGCTGCAGCTTTTATTGTTGGAGGATGGTGAGCTGAAGGGGCTTTGTGTTAATTTGCCTCGTCGTGGTTCGCAAGCGTTGGAGCACAAAAGGTCGGTTCTGAGCTTCAAATGGACCGGGTCACCAGAGGGTCCAAACGGGTCCAACAGATGTCCTCCTGAGACCACGACAGAATGTCTGACTGCTTTGTTTTCAATCATCAGATGTGTGTGTGTGGTCCCAGAGCCTCGGGGCTCCATCTGTTGTCATGCCGGGCATCGGGCTCCCTGGAGAGCGCTGTGGAGGAGCTGACGTCCAGATTTAAAGGCACAGAGGAAGCTGCCGACTGCAGAACTCTGCTTCTGCCCACGCAGAACTTCCACGTTCAGGTTTTAGGCCTCGGGAATTCTCGGAGATGAATCAGGTGTTCAGGAAGAATAACTGAAAGTCTTTGAACAGCCTCAGTTTAGTGAAAAAGATGGATGGGTGGATGAGCTAACAGCTAGCCTGTGCAGAACCAGGACTGAAGTGAGTCATTGTGGCTCTAAAACAGCACGGTGTTGGAAGTGTAGGTCGCCGCTTATAATATAGAACATCAGCAAACATCGGCCATCGGCCATAACAGCAGTGTTTACATCAGATGTCCATGTCACCCCTTGGTTCCTTATCGGTTCATTCCCATCAAAATAAAAGCACCGCTGCTTATTTAGCCTGACTGCGACCTGAGGACACAGGTTTGTTATATCCTAATTATTTTAATTCATATTTTCTATGTTCAGTTTTTTATATCAATGTTTTATTTAATGGTAAATCAAAACCTCTCAAAAAATCTATAGAAAATGTACAGGTAACACTTTGTAACAAAGTTTCATTATTAAACATTTATAAATGTTTAATAAGTCATTAACAGATCATTTACAAGGTATTAGGCTGCATACATATCATTTATAAAGGGTTAAATAACATTTACACATACTCTTAACACATTAGGTAATGTTCATAGCTGTAATATATAAGATCATGATGCGCCAGTCATTTCCAAATGATCAACTAACTTACTTTTTTAGTTTTTAAGAATCATTTGTAGCCTTACAAACATTAATAAATGACATTTGTACATCTACAAGTAATCTATTACTTTTTTTGCTTCCCCTGATATAAAGTGTGAACAACTCATTACTTGTTAATGCTTTAAGGAACATTTTTAGCTCCATAAAAGGAATTACAAAGTATATTTATGTGTTCCGTATGACATTAGGGCCACGGCAGTCCATCGATAAAGTAAATAAAAAGTCTTTATTTTCTATTCCTCGGAAAATATGGTCAAATTGTAACAGAGCAATAATAGTTGTAAAAAACAAGTGAATTAAAAGTTCTATTTTTATATTAACATTTATTTGTACTCCATTTAAGCTGCTGTCCGTTAACTCTGGTGCAGATTCGGCTGAGCGGATTTGCCCTGACCAAGCTGTCCAATGAAGCCGGTTCTTAAAACAAAGAGAGATATTTATTTACATGTTCAAAAGACATTAACAGAATAATACACGTCGATCAAATAAACGTGATCACTTTTATTTTTCCTGTGTGATGCTCGATAAAACTTCAGCGTTGCAAACAAATCTAACTGAAAATGAAGACTTGCACAAGGACGTTAAATAAGCTGACTAGCAAACATTTTAGTCTCAAAACAAAACCAAGGGGCCATTATGGTCTACATTTTTGAAGCCAAGGAGGAGGGGCTATAATTGCAGTTCCACCCTCATCCACTAGGGGCTGTGAGCAAATCCTCATTGACTTCCATGTTAAAAACGCCAATTTCATAGCAGAAATAAACTTGTTTATAGCCTGGTTCAAAAAAAACATTTTAGGTTTAATGGATCGATTTTACATTCGTAGCAACTCTGAGAGGGTGAATTATTTTGTAACTTTTCTGTTTAAGTGGAATTAAATGCTTAAAATTCTGAATAATTAATGAGCATCAGAGCCACGCGACTTCAGAGCTAGCTCCGGGGAAAGGCCTCAGCCTCGGCCTCACGTTAAAAGTTGTTTGGCCATTCGGACTCTCTGAACTTTAGTTGTGTCGTCTGTGTGTGTTTGTGTTTGGATGTTAATCATAGAATTGTTTGGACAAAGAGGGCAAGCTGTGGTTATTGACTGCCCTAACAGATTATCTAAGCAGTTTATGCTTCTTTATTATCAGTAAGTAAAATTATATTTCTGTACTTTATTTTGCTGGTTGGGGGGGGGGGGGGGGTGTCTGTGTCATTTAACTGCTTGGTCAAACATGTTTAACAGTTTGCTGGTTGAATGGGGGAAACTTCTATGTGTTTACCATAACACTGCTCAGTCTAAGAAGGGTTGAAATCGTTTGAAATATAACGTGTTAGTGTGGCTGCTGGGTATCTGACCAAGGATAGCGGAGGCTATCGGGCTTCGCTGATCGACCGCAGTGAAATATCTGCAAGCCTGCCGTTTAGACGCTCTTGTTTCCAATCAGGAGCGCGACGCAGAGCCGTGTGCATCGACAACGGCCGGCCGATATATCCCCTTTCAGCTATCTTACTTATGATTTCGTTACTAAGCAGGCTGGAGACTCACTTTGGAATCGCTCTACCATGTTTTATATTTTGCTAAAAACATCCGGAAAAACCTAGCTTCGGGTTAGCATGTAGCTAATGTCCCGCTGATCTCCATCTGTGGAGAATGAGCTGATCCAAAAGGCCAGGGCTCCCGGTTGCAGCGGTCTGGCTCCGCTTGTAATTTAACAGTCCACATTAGATCTCCACAGGCGACCAGCACGACTACAGCCTTGCATATAAAGCCCGGCCGGCTGTGCGGGTGGGCTACCCCGTGGTCCCTAGAGCCTTTCTTAAATACTTGGGTTAGCTTAGTTACCTAGTAGCTGCATTGATTTCAATTGCTCCAGCCCTGTTCCAAATGTAACGGCCCCACCCTCAGCTCCACCTCTTTTCCCATTTTTGTATTGTCTGGGCGTGACTAAGTAAAAAAGTCAGTGGTGGGAACAATTTGTAGCTTCAACTTTCCCCCAGGCAGAGCTATGGATGGGCTATGTCCATATTTGATATGTCGATGAGAAAAACAGTAGCAAGTATTTAGTGGTAGCGGCTAAATGATTCTCAGACTCAGTTTTGTAGCTGATAGTAAATTTATCTTCATTTACACTCTAGAAAACGCACCTCGTCTTGGATCTGCAGCTCACGCCGGAAGCTTCTGCTGTTGAGTAACTTAGCTTAGTACAACACTAACTAGCTTAGATTGATGCTAACTTAGTGCAATGCTAAGTTAGCACTAAGCTAGCGGTTTTGTCTGTCGACTTGAGTTTGTAATATTCCAACACTTTGGAAACGATTTGGCATTTCTTTCTGGGTGTTGTCGTCCTTTTTCCCCCAGCCTCTGTTGCTCTTGCTGACTAGAATCTGTATGAGCGACGGTTCTACGCCACCAAACCAGGAAGTCACACCAGGAGGAGAGATTGTATAACCCAGAAGTGATACATGAAACAAAACATCCAAAAATGTTATTTAAAGGGACTTTATGGAGTTTTGAATTTTTATGCTCGCGATTGCCCCCTCAGGTCAAAAGCGTAACGGCAGCTTCAATAGTAGGCTTTATTTATTATTTATTATTATGTGAAGTGCCTTGAGACGACTCTTGTCGTGATTTGGCGCTATATAAATAAACTTGAATTGAATTGAATAGGCTTGTGCACGAGGCGCGCATGCTGTACGTGCACACTCCTTAACGAAAATAACAGCGGAGACAGTCCTGTGTGTGTGTGTGTGTGTGTGTGTGTGTGTGTGTGTGTGTGTGTGTGTGTGTGTGTGTGTGTGGCCAGGAGGACAGGAGAACGTGCAGCTAATTAATTAAATAATGTGGTTCTGTACCTTTCTCTTCAGCACAGCTGACAAAGGTTTATGATGGGTCAGTCCTCCTGCATGCTCAGATCATTCCCTTCCCTTGCTTGAAAAATTGTTTCAAAATGAAAGTTGAACCCACATCTTTTTTATCTGTGAATTCAACGCCGTTCGGCGAGTCTTAAATAAAAATTTGGGCATCTTACTGTAAAAAAATATACCATTAATGTAAAAAAGAAACTCTAAATAAATTATGTACACATCCAGAATCGAACCCACGTCTCCTGCCTGGGAGTCCAATGCCATACTAGGTGAGCTAAAGCACCAGTGACATCTTTTGAATCTGTAACATTTATATCCTTGATGACAGCTGAAACAACGTTCAAATAACGGTTCGGAGTGAAAATGGCTGTTTTGTTGCTAATTTGCAGGAAATATCTAGAAGAAAGTTCTACAGAAAGTAGCTAAGGATCCTCACAAATGTAGCTAGCTTTATCACTAGGCGTTAGGAACAGTGACAAAGATTTGGCACTACCTCATGAAGTAGCTGCCTCTCTCCCTGCTGCTAAAGCTACTGATAGCAAATGCTACAGGCTATGCCTGTTTGTAAATGTTTAATCATCATTTAAGCATTTATGTCATCACAGCCTCTACTCTATTACTTAATACCTTATAATCTGTTAACTAAACAACTATAAATGTATTTGTAACTGTTAGTGTAAGCCTTTATCAGGTATTTGTACACCATTTGTGTGTACTGTTATGTGTTAATGACTCACTAATAAACACTTATAGATGTTTAGTAACAAAACATTCATGTAAAGTGTGTGAATCTGTCTGACAGACTGAAAACCATCTTATAGTTCCAGCTATATTTGATATTTTTCAGTAGAACATTGGAATAAATTATAGTTCTAGTCATGTCCTGTTTCCCTCGTGATGAGAACATAGGAATCTTCTGTGGGAATCCCAACTGACTCCTGCTGAAGTGCAGACTCACTTTGGGATTAAAATGCCTCGTTTTTTTTTTTTTCTCATCAGGCCTGTTTAAAAACTTTGTTTTAGACAGCTTGTCTGAAAAATCCATCCATCATCTATACCCGCTCATCCTCGCAGAGTACTGGAGGGTGCAGATCTCCAGCAGGAGACGGGCTGGACAGGTTCCCAGTCTGTCGTAGGGCAACGCAGAGGATAAACAACCCCGCAGACCAGCTGATTAACCTGGCAGGCATAAATGTGGTCTGGAACCCACGCATTCTCAAGGAGAACACGCAGACCCCAACAGAAGGTCCCAGGCTGGGTAGGTTGGGATTTGAACCCAGGACCTCCAGCGCTGACCACTGAGCCACTGTGCAGCCCCATCTCAAAACGTATTTTAGCATTCCAACGAAACACAGGTACGGAGTCCTAACCCTGTTTTAGTTCCCATCTTTGACTCAGAACTACAAAGTCCCGACGCTCCGCCATGGTCCCGGCCCGGGCCTTGGTTTCTCTTGGTTCTTTTCAGTAGTGAAGAGGAGATTGCTGAAGAAGCGATAACGAGCCTCCTCGGGCTTCCGTAGAATGTTCCAACCATTCCAGCGGAGCGAGCCGAGGCTCAGGTGATTGGACCGTCAGGAGAATTACGCTGGATGTCTGAGATCACACCAAGTGGACTAATGTGTTCTGTAGAGTTCTGGCTCCATCTGGGCTCCACGGAGACAGCACCGCCTGCGGTGCAGCGCACACACACACACACACACACACACTCCTGCGTCTGCATCTTTTCATCTCTCTCTTTTTATGCTTTGTCACTCACTCACTCCCTCTCCTCTCTCTCAAGCCGAGGCTCCAGGGCGAAGCGCTGCAGCAGATGGACCACACACACACACACACACACACACACACACACACACACACACACACACACACATAGAGCTGCAGGCCAGTCAGCTGTCACCTCGTCAATGCCTCGGTGGAGCTCACAGCTGAATCACGTAAAGACGGTGTTTTACACAACATCGTTTCCTCCTGGACGGAACCGAACAGAACACTCAGTCAGATTCTGCCTGAGATCCAAAAGATTTTTTAGGTTTTTAAATTTCCTCCACAGCTTTTACCCGATAGAGTCATCATGAAATACCAAATAACACACACACACACACACACACACACACACACACACACACACACACACACACACACACACACACGTCTTTCTATCATAGTGAGGACCATCCATTGACTTCCATTCGTTTTTGAGACTGTATTAACCCTAACCATAACCAGTGCTTAGCTAGTCCTCACCCTAACCTTAACTAAAACTTAAGTCATTCACTGCCAGCCGTTTCCTGATCGCTAAAGCCCTTCGCTGTTAGCGTTTCTCACCGTTTTTACTGTTTTTTTAAGACTCACAGAACGTTGCGCGCTAGGATGATGTCGACGCCAAAACAACCAAAACAAAGCGGAGACTCACCTCTTACATCAGGAAGAATCTGCGCGTTTTGAGCGTTATCCGTTCGTTCATAATCCGTTGTTGAATTGTGATCGGCAGAAGCTTTTCCGGTTTGCGCCTCACTTTTTTTCATGTTTATGTTTATGTTTATGTATTTAGCAGACGCTTTTGTCCAAAGTGACTTACAAGTGATAATCGGCATGTTGCCCTTGAGGCTAACAACAACAATATCAACAACTTGACATCAATCATGAGAGGAGGGAACAAGGAGTGGACAGTAGAGAGGGGGGACGGGTGCAGGGAGGGTGCTAGTTTAGAAGATGCTCTCTGAAGAGCAGGGTCTTCAGGAGTTTCTTGAAAATTGAAAAGGAAGCCCCTGTTCTGGTAGTGCTTGGTAGGTCATTCCACATTTGTGGAACGATGCATGAGAAGAGTCTGGATTGTCCTGAGCGTGGTGTAGGCACTGCTAGCCGATGATCCTGTGATGACCGGAGCGGCCGGGCCGAGACGTAAGCCTTTGCAAGAGGATTCAGGTAGATGGGAGCCGTACCATCTCGGACTTTGTATGCTAGTGTTAGCAATTTGAATTTGATGCGTTGAGCTAGCGGTAGCCAGTGGAGCTCAATGAACAGAGGGGTGATGTGTGCTCTTTTTGGCTGATTGAATACCACACGTGCCGCTGCGTTCTGGACCATTTGAAGAGGCCTCACAGTACAGCCTGGAAGACCAGTTAGAAGGGCGTTGCAGTAATCGAGGCGGGAGATGACAGTAGATTGCACCAGGAGCTGGGTGGCATGTTGTGTTAGGTATGGTCTGATCTTTCGTATATTATACAGCGCAAAGCGGCATGAACGAGCAACAGAGGCAACATGATCTTTAAAGTTCAGGTGTTCATCAATCACAACACCCAGATTTCGAACTGCCTTTGAAGGAGCCAGAGATAGGAAGTCATTTTGGATTTAGATATTGTGCTGTATGGATGGTTTTGTTGGGATGACAAGTAATTCAGTTTTAGAGAGGTTGAGTTGGGGATGGTGGGATTTCATCCATTTTGATATGTCAGAGAGACAGTTTGATATTCATGCAGAGACAGTGTGGTCGTCCGGTGGAAATGACAGAGCTGGGTGTCATCTGCATAGCAGTGGTCGGAGAAGCCATGTGATCGAATGATCTCACCCAGTGAGGTGGTGTATATGGCAAAGAGAAGAGGTCCTAGTACAGAGCCCTGGGGGACTCCTGTGGCAAGATGGTGCACGGTAGAGGATTGTTCAAGCCAAGATACTCTGAATGATCGTCCTGTGAGGTACGATTCAAACCATGCGTGTGCTTTCTCTGTGATGCCCATGCTAGAGAGTGTGGACAAAAGGAAGCCATGGTTGACAGTGTCAAATACAGCCGATAAGTCAAGCAGGATAAGCACTGAGGATTTGGCAGTCGCTCTAGCTTTTTTTAAGGATTCCGTCACTGCTAACAGAGCAGTTTCAGTCGAGTGGCCCTTTTTGAACCCAGATTGGTAAGGGTCAAGCTGACAGTTTTGTGAGAGGTATTCTGTGATCTTCTTGAAAGCCACCCTTTCAATGATTTTGCACAGAAAAGGGATGATTTGGACTTTTTTTTACAGCAGCGGCCCAAAACGATCTCCTAACACATGGATGTTCTACTTCCTGATCTCGTCATGTGTGACGTATGCGGATGAAGATCGGCTTTAGAGCTGAGATGTTTGTTCTCATGGTGCGGGGACTCGTCCGACGCCCGCACAGTAAAAAAAATGCTGTGAATGAATTAATTCACACCATACCTCTGAAGCCAACTGGTAGTAAGTAAGAGAAAACAGACGCGCATGTGCACGCACGCACACACACACAAACACACACACACACGAAACGACCCTGAGGAACACCAGAAGTTTGTTTTTTTACCTGGTTTGTGTCCGCGAAAGATGGCCATTGTGGCTCCGCCCTTTTCAGATGTTGAGAGTGAAGCTGACAGGAGCAGCCATGCTGGATTTTATAGCCTTTGTGGCAGAAAGATTCTCCTAAATCTGGTTCTGTTGTTGGATCCTTATGTCTGGGTTGCTGTGCTGTCAGAACCAGGATTTTATCGGCGCTCCATCTTTGATCCAAAAACTCGAGGGGAATTTTGGGTTTCACAGGGAGGATGAAGGCCCTGGAAGTGTTTCAAAGCAACGAGGGAGTCTAGCAGAGCAGAACCATCCAGAACCTGGAAGGAAGGGTTTAAGTGGATTCTTCAGGAGGAGCCAGGGGGCGACAGTCACCTCAGATCCAGGAGTGGACCGATCTGACAGGAGAAACCTGCTCATCTTCAGGTTCTGGGTTGATGAGCTCTCGGCAGAATCGGGTCAAACCTCATAAATTTAGTCTGGAATGGACTCATTCCAGAACAGCCTCTTTAAATCAACGTTTTCACATGGAAATGATCCGTTGCATCAGTTAAAGCAGCCAAATCAGCTGATCCAAAACCAAGAATAACATTATTAGTAGATCTCGTGTTAACTCCCTCCACAGATACCAGGATGTGACACTAGGGGGCGGTGTTGTACTGTTTGTAGAGGAGAAACCTAAAAACGATGAACCGAGAATAAAAACGTTTAATCACTTTTTTTTTTTACTAAACTATGATGTTGTGTTTACCGTCAGACACTTCAGATGTGAAGCGGCTACGGCAGCCCGAATGGCCAAATAAACAAAAAAATAAGTCTTTTTTTTTTTTAGGTTATACAGAATTCATAAGAGAGAGAAAAAGAACGCATTTATTCTCGGATTATTGGCTACGGGGCCGTTGCTACCAAGTTCTCACGTAGAAA
>NC_091741.1:38721876-38724376 GCF_043380555.1 Nothobranchius furzeri | reverse complement strand
GCAGGTCAGGTGGTCTCTGCAGCAGGTCAGGTGGTCTCTGCAGCAGGTCAGGTGGTCTCTGCAGCAGGTCAGGTGGTTTCTGCAGCAGGTCAGGTGGTCTGTACACCAGGTCAGGTGGTCTCTGCAGCAGGTCAGGTGGTCTGTACACCATATTCCTTATTAAACTTCAGCCGGTTCTGTTCAGGAGGTCCAGTGAGACCACCAAGGTGAGGTGACCTGTATGACGTGTTCAGAGTGAGTCCGTTTGGATCAGAGCTCCAGGTTTCCTGTTTGTGTGTAATCCCGTCAGCACACTAATTAATCTAGTCTATTAGCCGTTTCTTTGCCTCGGCAGCGTTTCTGTGTGAAGTGGATCATTTCTGAGGCGGTTTGCTCCGACTTCATTAGAATATAAAGCACCGTGAATCATTCGTTTTTGTCCAGCAGCACCTTTCTGTCCGTCCGCCTCAAATATTTACGGACACAAAAACAGGAAGTCAAATATTGATCTTTTATTTCCTGATTTAACTACCAAGCTTGCTTTCTTTGCTCCTGTTTCCATAGCAACCGCTGCCAGGGTCTCATTAACCAGCATCATTGTTGTAACACTACAACACGGCGGCACAGGAGTTAGGAGTTTGCCCCGTAATTGGAGGTAATTGCAGGTTCGAGCCCCGCTCGGTGTGTTGCTGCCGTTGTGCCCTTGAGCAAGATGCTTAACCCGCCTTGCCTACTGGTGGTGGTTGGAGGGATCGGTGGTGCCTACGGCAGCCTCGCCTCTGTCAGTGTGCCCCAGGGCAGCTGTGGCTACATTGTAGCTCATCAGCGCCATCGTGTGAATGGGTGAATGACTGTGTTTAGGACTCTAGAGGGCGCTGTATCAAATGCAGACCTTTACCACTGAATAAATCATCCATGCTTTGTTGAACTCGGTGGCTCGAGAACAAAAGGAGTTCTGATCCAGTTCTGGTTCCTCAACAGGAGCGTTTGTCCGATGAAGGACGTTTGTCTTCATCATCGGTCGGACTAACGCCGCCCTCCAATCACACGGTTGGTCTGGAGCTCGTCGTTTCATTTAAAGACAAAACGACTGGAAACATATAAGATGCACATAGTTCATGTCTGAAGACTGGAGCATCTTCCTGTCCTCCACCTGCTCCGTCTGAAGCTTCGTCCTCCAGAAGGTTTCAGTTCAACTTTGGAATTTCAAATGAAACGTTCCAAATATTTATTTTAAAAAGTGACTTTAAATCAAATATAAATGCTTATTTTATTTGATCTGTTTTTAGTCCCTGACTGCAGCAGTTTGAGAAGATTGGAACATTGCCAGAAAGAATCAATATTTAATCAACAACCCGTTAAAAATCGAAGTTTGTTTTTCTCACGTTTTCTTTTGTTTGGGTTGAGCTGCAGCAGGTAAATAAACCGGGAATAACACCAATAAACACCGTCACTATGGAAACCAGAATCGGTTTTAGAAGCGTCTCTCATCTGAGGATAACGCAAACGGGTCAGCATGCCGTCCGGTACCGTGCTCGGTTCTGACCGGGACACCGGAGCGGATCCTGGGTCAGCTGCTGGTGGCCAGCTGGAGAGAGAGGAGGGAAGGGGCAGACCAACAGATGGCAGAGACGGATGGAAGTTTCAGACTTAGGAGTGGTTCTGATCCGATTCTCATCATTTTTCTGACTCAGCTGCTTTTAGCACCAGCATCACAGGTTGGACCGCCGCAGACCCAGCTGCTGTTCTGCTGGGAAATCAGGAATAGATCCATTTGTTCTGATCGCAGTTCCAAATCCCAGATTTCACTTTTTAACAAGGCGTTGAAAACGTACACATATTCCACCGCACACGCTCTAGGGATGTGGCCAAGGACTTCGGGGTTGGAAACCCGTTCAGGAACGCCGTTAACAGTTTGTCACCATCTGAGTCCAGAGAACCACTCGGGTCTGGTTCTGAATGGGGACACTCTGGTTTCTGGTCAGGTCCCTGCTTACTTTAAGAACGCTGTAATCCACCGAGTCTCGACGCCTCTCTCCACAGCAGCTTCAGACCCATCTCCAAACTTCCGTTAATCTCCAAGATCTTGGAAAAGGTTGTGGCTGAACAACTCACAGCTGCTCTTGATGAACAGAACATCTATGATAGCTTCCAGTCAGGTTTTCATAGAGCTCATTCTACTGAAACAGCTCTTCTTAGGGTCTCTAATGACCTTCTGACTCACAGTGATGCAGGGGTTCTGGTTCTGGTCCCGCTTGACCATCACCTGCTACTGGAGAGCAGCAGAACTGCAGAAACCCGGATGTGGATCCAGATCAGGATTTAAATCTGAGGTGACCTTTGCCCTCTGGGTTCGGACTCGTAGAATCTGACCTGACCAGGGCAGCAGCAGCTCAGGAGGTAGAGCAGGTTGTCCGGTTTCAGAAGGTTGCAGGTTCAATCCCAGCTCCTGCCACAGAATGCTGCTGTTGTGTCCTTGGGCAAGGCACTTAACCCTTTCTGCCTGGTCGGAGGGACCGGT
>NC_091741.1:38711876-38716876 GCF_043380555.1 Nothobranchius furzeri | reverse complement strand
TGTGTGTGTCTCTGTGTGAGAGAGTGTGTGTGTGTGTGTCTGTGTCTGTGTGTGTGTGTGTGTGAGTGTGTGTGTGTTGCAGCTGTTTTAAACTTAGAAACAAAAAACAGCTGATTATTAATAACTTAAGGAACTGTCAGCTGTTATAAAGAAGTGGAGCTTTGGCTCAAAACCCGGTCCTGTTGCATTGTGGGTAATGTAGGACCATCCTAGTATTTAATGCTTGACCAGAAGAAGGTCAGCAGGTTTTTACTGGATTCATTAGTTCTAGCGACAATCAAACCCAGACTGGTTCAGGTGTGACCTCCTCTGTGACCTCTGAAGCGCTCCTGTCTCTGGCCGTGGTCCTGAACCGCAACTAGGGTTCTGTTGGATCTCTAGATCTGATGATCAAACTTCAGGAGGAATCGCGTCTGACAGTAGCAGTTCAGTCACTTCCTGCTTCAATAAGGCCTTCATAGAGTCAGAACTGTACCTGCAGGTATAACACCTGAGCTGCTCTCCATAGATATCCATACAGGGACGAAATTTTGATTTCAGAAGTGGGGGGGACACAGCAGGCTTGTGCGGATTTGGGGTGGGGGGTGTTATGTAAAGACCCCTTGACACGTCATGTGCCCATCTCAATAATTTTTCCATCCTCTATATATATATCAAAGTAAAAAAATGTACAACTCTATTATTATTTTTATCTATTATCATTATTGAAGTGCAGTTTTGGCTGTTGACAATGGATAGGCCATTGTATTTATTGTTTTGGGTCTTTTTTTTATTGTTTTTGGTGCAACATTTTCTTACAGGGAGTGAGATTCTTTTTTTATTTAATTTTTGTTTGTTATTTTTATTCATTTAGAAGTTCTGGTTCTGGACATTTCAATGTTAAATGAAGGTTTATTTGTTGCATTTTAAAGGGTGTACTTGCATTATTATGATATATTAACATTATATTAGTGGTTATTTTGGTCTAGATAATGTTGACAATATCGTTTATCATCAACAATTTGTTGGACAAAATATCGTCCAGCAAAATTTGTTACTTTCCCAGGCCTAGTCAAAAGTATAAAAATTATTTATACATAAACGGTCCTCCTGAGATCTGGCCGTTTGTTCATTTGCTGTGTTAGAGGACATGCTGAACTAATGTTTTACACATGATCATCACCCTAACATTTGAGTGTATAAAAACATATTAAATGTTTTTTTTCCCTTAAAAGTGTTTAAACAGTTGTTGCATTTCAACACACAAAAAATAAATGGAAAAAATAAGATAAATCTAATGAAAAGTGTCCATCTTTGACATTAAGCTTAAAAAATCTGTTGACGATGATGATACTGTTCATTTTTCAGAGCTTTTTAATGTGAACATATACATTGCAATAGATAAGTTTACAATAAAGTTAAATGATAAAAGTTTTGAAGTTACACCTACTACTACTACTACTAGTAATAATAATTATGATGATAATAGTAATAATAATAATAAAAATAATTATAATAATACGAATAAATTGTGTCTGAGGAGTCAGTTATGTGGAGGAGATGAGTTTGTAAAAGTTAGTTTTGAGTATGTTTGTGAAGGAGGAGGTGAGTCTGAGCTTAATGCAGGGGTGTCACATGTTCCAACTTACGTTTTGACTTTGAAAGAAGTCTCTTATATCCACTTTTCGTTTTCTTGACATGCTGCCTCCTGGCTGTGCATAACTACCAAAGACTCACAAATGAACACTTATTCAAATGTTATGTAATGGAAGCTGAGCTGAGCTCTGATATTTCACAGCGTCTAGTTGACGATGTGACTCAGTACCGGTGTTCCCTAGCGGCTCCAAACTAGCAAAACAACGTGAGCACGTTCTGACTGTTTACAACTTGAGTGACAGCAGCAACAGCCAATAATACGTTAGCAAGTATCAGCAGAGCCAATAGATTAGCTTTTGGGCGGGTCTAATAGTAAACCGGTTTCCGTTTCGGTCCTAGTGCTCAACCAAATCCATTTAATGGAGCGTAACATTGTTTTTGGACGGAAAAAAGTGCAGGGGACCAAAACTGCCTTTTGAAAAAGTGGGGGGGACATGTCCCACCCGTCCCCCCCCAAAATTACGTCCCAGTATCCATATATGACCGGAAATGAAATGAAATGCAGAAACACTGCCAACATTGAAAGTGCTGAGTCATCGTGAGTCTCAGGAGTCTCTAGACCAAACCAACACGCTCCAGAAGAGTTTCTCACTGTAGCACAGGTGACTAAAAACACCTAAATGGTCTTTGTGGTCACTTATTAGCCTTGTTTCATGTAGAGAAAGGAGTCATTCATGATAGATCAATAGATGATAGACAACCTCACACCCTCGACTCTCCGCTCCTCTGAGGATTGTTCGTTGACAGAACCCACAGCGGGTTCTCCTCCACCGAGCTACCAGAACAGGAACATCTGCAGACAGCATCTCCTACCTGCTTCCAGCACCGCGTCACCTCTGACTGGTGAGGGCTATCTTCAGCCGTGATGACGACGGCGTTGATTTGGATAAAAGTTACTGCCAAACACCAAAACGAACCCAAACAAGAGCTTTAAAATCACGCCACGAGCTCTCTGCTGACCACACGCCCTCCCAGTCGCCTACTGTACGATGATGTCACCACGCACCCGCTCCATAAGTCAAACATCAAAGCAGATTGTTCTGCTGCAGAGGCCGAAGGTCAGCTGTGATGATGGATTAGAATAAACTCAGCTGAAGAGCATCTGGAACATGGCTGCCACAGCGAAGCCCATAATTAGAGAAAACCTAACAGACGCTTTTCCTCCTGCTGCTTCATCGGTAACGATAACTCGTCGACGACGGGATTCTTCTTGGAGAAAGTGAGTTTCTGATTAAATTGCAACAGAGAATCACACGTTTGTCTCGCTTTGCTCCTGAAAAGCAGCCAGGTTCCTGTTAACGCGAGAAAGCTAATTTTCACCTTTACACCTTCTTTCCTCTTTAATCGTGTTTCCGTGCTGAAACCCACTTCTCACTTTCCACGAGTTTCTCTGGAAAACATCCGCTGTGATCCTGAGATCTCGGAGGAAGTTCTGATCGGCTGTTTCTACCCGGTCCGCTTTAACTGCCTCGCTCTCAGAATAAAACATCAGACTCCTAATCAGCGCCGCACCCTGAGATTTTTGTAATTACGCCTTTCTCACGCCGATTGCACCTTTTGTTGTCACATTTCTGAGTTAGTGAAACCAGCTCTGAAGGATGCTTGTGCAGCTTCTCTTCACGGCTGAAACGGGTTTACCAAACATCTGGAGGCTGAGACGATCCCACACGGGAAGCAGAAACACCGTTGGGGTTCTTCATCTCCAACACATGAGAGGTTTGATGGAGCAGATTCTGGCGGGGTTTCATGCTTTAAAGGGACATTATGGAAGTTTGACAGCCAAAACATGTATAGAAATAATAAATGTCTTCTTCATACGTTCTCCTGCAATGCCCTGGTCCTGTAGAATGAGCCCTGGCATTTTTACTGTGATTGCCTGTTTTTCTGTAAAATCACAGAAAAAGAGAGATGCTCGGGTCGAGCAGGCTGCTTCATGCGCGTTCACGCTCAGGCATCGCCCGTAGCATTTGCTATCCGTAGCTTTAGCAGCAGAGAGAGAGGCAGTGCGACTTTGTCGCTGTTCCTAACGCCTAGTGACAAAGCTAGCTACATTTCTGAGGACCCTTAGCTACTTTCTGTAGAACTTTCTTCTAGATATTTCCTGCAAATTAGCAACAAAATAGCCATTTTCACTTTGAACCATTCTTTGGTTTGATGTTGTTTCAGCTGTCATCAAGGATATAAATGTTACAGATACTGTGAATGTTACAGGTGTGTAGCGCACCTTGTAAAATGGCTGACTCCCATGCAGAAGACCTGAGTTCGATTCTGGGTGTGAACATAGTTTATTTAGAGTTTCTTTTTTACATTAATGGTATTTTTTTTTTACAGTAAGATGCCCAAATTTTTATTTGAGACTCGCCGAACGGCATTGAATTCACAGATAAAAAAGATGTGGGTTCAACTTTCATTTTGGAACAATTTTTCAAGCAAGGGAAGGGAATGATCTGAGCATGCAGGAGGACTGACCCATCATAAACCTTTGTCAGCTGTGCTGAAGAGAAAGCTACAGAACCAAATTATTTAATTAATTAGCTGAGTGTTCTCCTGTCCTCTGTCCTCCGGGCCACACACACCCACCCACACACACACACACACACACACACACACACACACACACACACACACACACACACACACACACGGGACTGTCTCAGCTGTTATTTTCGTTAAGGAGTGTGCACGTACTGCATGTGCGCCTCGTGCACGAGCCTACTATTGAAGCTGCCGTTACGCTTTTGGCCTGAGGGGGGCGATCGCGAGCATAAAAATTCAAAAGTCCGAAAAGTCCCTTTAATGGTATGTATTAGATATGAAGTGTTGGTTGCTGTTTGTTTACATGCTAAACAGCTGATATCTGAGCTGGTTGTGAAAACCGCTCCCGCACTCATCGTGCTGCAGAACTAACGGATACGCCCTCTGAACCCGTCATCGTGTTTCGTTCCAGACCTGCTGGCGGTGCCCAAGCATCCGTACGCCGCCATGGAGAACTGGGGGCTCAGCGTCTTTGTGGAGCAGAAGATCTTGCTGGACTCTGAGGTGTCGTCGTCGTCCTACAAGATGGAGCTCACCATGGTGGTGGTCCACGAGATCTGTCACCAGGTAGGACAGCGATTGGCTTTGAATGAATACCTTCAGAAATAAAGTCACTTTTTGCAGCAGAAGCAGTTTTCTGATTCAGTTCGGAGTTTAAGGAGCCTGCAGACGCTGACCGACATCAGCAGGTGGTTGAGTTGGGCCGTATGACACCAAAAAACTTTTATCCCACTAGAATCAATAAGGAGCCTGAGGCCCCTCCCCCTCCAGTTGGCTCATGGGTCTATGAATATATAAAAGGTATTTTCTGGTCCGCTTCACCTCTCAGC
>NC_091741.1:38686876-38704376 GCF_043380555.1 Nothobranchius furzeri | reverse complement strand
TTAACATTTCACCCTTAAAACCCAAAATGTGACAAAAACAATCCAGTTTGAAAGCAAAAGGTCATCTAGACCCGACCCAGAACTGCTGCTCGTCTCAGGTTCTAACAGAACCGTGGAGAGCTCCTGCTGGTGTCAGAACCTCGCTGCCTGGAGAAGAAAGGCTTGTTTCAGAAGCAGAGCAGAGGTCTTTCATCATTTATTGATTCCAGCAGAGAAAGAAGAAACAATCAAATCAACATTTCTGTCTGAAGCTCCAGCCGCTCTCCTGACTCCTCACGAAACTCCTGGAAGTCCCGGATCACCTTTCCAGGTGAGGAGCTGGAAATCCTGGATCAGATGGTTCCTCAGTGCACTTCCTGTTTCAGACGACTTGATGAAATTGGGGTTTGGACCTGGTTCTAAACGGGTCTCGGTACTTTGATTTACTTTTACTTTGGTGATTGTGTGGACGCGCCCATCCCGGAATGGTTCTCCTTCAGCAGTTGGAAAACGGAACAGTTCTCAGGTCCTGATGGAAGGTTGGTGTGACGGGTTTGGATCAGAATCAGAATTAAACTCTAATAAAGTCCTTTTGTAGTATTGTAGAAGAAGAAGAAGAAGAAGAAGAAGGAAATATCATTTCTATAGCGCCTCTCAAGATAAAAATCACAAGGTGCTTCACAAAAACAAAACAAATGTTAAAATATAAAAAAGCATTTAGAAAATGTTTAAAAAGATATTTCAAATGAGCAAAAATAGTTAATTGGGATTTAAAAGAGAAAATGTTAAGAAAGAGAGAGAGTTAATATTAAAGAGGGAAATTAGTGGATCCTGAGGAAGGTAGTCGTCATTGTAGTCATTTTATTTCTCGCGTCCGCGACACGGTCTATATGCTGGCGGCGGGCGCTGCGGCTCCACTAGAGGGCGACTCGTTGCATTCTCCCTCAACCCAAAGTCCTCATCATGCACCCCCATAACCCCCCCCCACCCCCGCCCACCCCCGCCCCACCTCGCTCTGTCCAAAAGCTGGCGCCCCCACCACTCCAGAATTCCCGAGCCCTACATGGAACTATCAGTTAGTTTTCTACTACATCTAAAATATTTTCACCCACTCATGCTGGATGATGTAATAAAAGTTGCCACCAAGTTTTAAAAGGGTTAGCTTTAGCTCCGCCCCCTATGTTTGATCGACAAGTGCAGAATGTTATTGACACCAGTGACAAACAGCATCGCAGAATAAAGGATTAGTTACTTTATTTATAGACTAAAATAACAATTTCAAGTAAATATTTCTTTATTGATGCAATTGTTGAAATGCATAATTTGCCGTCATTGGCTTTCCGTACTCCAGAGGCTGCAGCTCAGTTTAAACAGGATGAGAAAACAAACAGAGCTTTTATTGTGAAATCTTTTCATCAGCTGTTCAAACACGGAGAAGAGAGTGCTCCAACTCCTCCGATAACAAAGAAAACAGCCTGTTCCTGAATGTTTGTTCCTCTAATTAACCGTAATATTCTCTCTAATCTGTGAAGGAAAAGGCAGACAGAAACACTTCCTCTGATGTTTTATTAGTGTGTTTACCTCCAGCCTCCTCTGCTTCAGGACTGCAGGTTTGATCGATTATAGTGTGAATATACACCGTTATATTTAAGTGTGTGTGTGTGTGTGTGTGTGTGTGTTGGTTTAAACACATTTAAACACAACCCCGGAGCAAAACCTCTTTAATGAACCCCAAACACTCCGGCTTAAAGTCTCTTAAATTATCCCGGCAACATCCAACTAACCAGGATGCTGTTTACTTACAACCCCCCCCCCCCCCCCCCCCAACACACACACACACACACACACACACACACCCACCCCTCACGCTGCTGCTTCACACTGACAACAACCCATGAATTATAACGTTCTTCTTCCTGGGAGAGAAACTCAGGATAACCTTCAAATTCCATTTTTGGTTCTTTCTTAAACACAGATAAGGTTTTTCTTTACCTTGCTGACGTTTTGTTTGCGGCTGCAAACATCCTCAGAGCTGACGCTGATGGTGGCGGCGAAGGAAGTGACGCCACCATCAGCGTCGGCTCCGAGGATGTCTAAACAGTCGTTCATCATACTGAGAGTTCTCTGTTATCCTTGAGTTTTCCAAATATCCCACTCAGAGTGGATATCCTGGCAGCAGCCAGATCGCTACCCTCCCCGTGTCGAGTCTACACGTCTGGATCTGGAGTCCCTGCAGCAGAAACCGTCTGAAGGGGGGAGGGCTATCTGGTGGAATATTTTCAGATTGGAGGACGCGCAAGGTATTGCCCGGCTGGCACTGGCTACCTTGTTTTGTCTCTAGCCAATCACAGTAACAACTCAAAAGGACGTTTACCATGTGCGACTGGAAAATAACAATAACTCGCTGAAGCTTCATTCATTCA
Source organism: Nothobranchius furzeri (assembly GCF_043380555.1). Classification (NCBI taxonomy): domain Eukaryota; kingdom Metazoa; phylum Chordata; class Actinopteri; order Cyprinodontiformes; family Nothobranchiidae; genus Nothobranchius; species Nothobranchius furzeri. The sequence continues at coordinate 38,701,974 of NC_091741.1, read as the reverse complement.
CTCACACAGCAGTTTCCGTGTCTTTGGGTGATTTCTGATGGTTTTGTGAGAAGAATATGCGCATAAAGGTCAGGGTTTCCCGTTGGTAACTTCTGGACCACGGGTCCCCAAAAGATGGAAAAATGGAGGCAAGTCAAAGAGGCTAAAAAGGCTTTTTTCTAATGCCGCTTGTTATGTGCCATGGATTTCACATATGATGTCCGTGAACTTTAAAGACTCATCTTGATTATTAGCCTGGCAAGCCAGTCTGGCAACGCTCCATTGACGGCTCTCGGTTGTGGGGCGGGTTCTACCGTTGTCTTTCAAATGATCTCCGCATTCCACTGGACAATGAATGTGACATACTCTTGTTTCACTCTGTTGCATCATCCCACCCACCAGGCATACAGAGTGCCCTGATTGGCCCAGAAAGCAGATAAAGCTCTGTGATTTGTTCACTAAGCAGATAGAGCACTATGATTGGCCCACCGTTATGGACCAATCACAACTCTTTATGTGTTTGAAACCCCTCTAGAGAGCTGTAATTGGCTAGCCAGAGTCCTGGTAGGAGCTGCAGAGGTTCCAATGGAGCAAGCCAAGACCATTCTTTGTAAAGCAAGAATTTGGTCTAGTTCACTAGGCTACTTGATTATTTTTGTACAGGGGAAACATTATTTTAGGCGAAAATAAGTCCAGGACTACTAATGTTTTAAGTTCAGCAAACTTCAAATCCTTCCTTCAGGAGGAAAGAACCACCATAAATCTGGTCATGTGGTAAGTAGCAGCTACACTAGGGGGAGGAGTTTATGTGGTGATGTCACATATGCGACATACCGATTAGTAGTCATGCTAATTGCGAACTTTTACAGGCTAATACATCTCAAAGTATATGACTGGCGTGGTAGAAACATCCATCATTACTTTTCATTTAAACTGCAGGACAACACACGTGTGATCCAGGGTCTAAGGCAAAGCGGGTTAGAAAATTGCAATTTTTGCCCCGTTGACTTGCATTCATTTTTTTGTTCTGCCGGTGTCGGTACAAGATCTGCTCGGGTGCAAAATCGGCTCGGGGTCCTTCGACTGCCGATGACGTCAAAGTACGCCAAACCCACTCCGACAAAATACACTACACATCTTTTACTGTTGGAAAGAATTTAGCAGTTTCGTTATTAAAATAATGTTTCTTAAGACGTAAGTTTGTGTTAATAATGGTCAGTGTTGGGAGTAATGCGGTACAAAAGTAATTAATTACTGTAATGCATTGCTTTTGGCTGTAATGTGGTAATGTAAGGCATTACAGGAAAAGAAAATGGTAATATTTACTTGGTACAATTGTCAGTAACGCGATAATTACAATGCATTTTTAAACCCAGAATCAAGATGTGTTCCTTAAAAATTCAAATTGCGGGAAACCCGAAGAAAGATCCGGTATCTGCATATATTACGTCATTTATGGACTCAGCTTTGCGGGCAGAGAGGACGCCGCGGTAACGGCTCAGCTGCAGCTGCACGCGGCCGCTGCAACATTCACAAAATCGCTCCACTAAAACAAAATTATTCACTTGCGATCGTTCATATCAGCGCATATTCTCTGGTATTTTGTGCTTTTCTGACGTGCTTTGCCTCAGCTGAGTTCATAATCTGTGCCCCGGTGATTTCAACTCATTGCTGCTGGAGCGCCGCGCATGTGAAGATCCCTTTGGCTGATCGTTAGAAAGTAGGAAATCTAGGAAACAGTTTTTTCTGGAAGACGGAGAAAACATGCAGCATGCAGGAAGGTTAGAGAGAGAAAGGGCGGGAAATTATTCAAATAAAATCAAGAAAAAAAGAAAAAAGTAGGTAGATTTATCCCCAACACACATTTTTACCAGTGAAAAGCAATAATATACATGAGCATTTAATATTTATACTAGTGATAGAATCAAATCACCCCAGAAGTCAGTGCCACATCCAGGGCCGTATCAAGGCATTTGGAGACCAAGGCAAATAGGCTTGGAGCCCCCCACCACCTCACTCCCTGCTCAGTTAATATAAGATGGCAGCGTGCTGAGAGTACAGATTGTTGTTGCTTTTATTTAATAAACAATCATTTTAAAGCACTGTTATTATATCTGACTGTTTTAACAGCAATCCTAGCTCAGACACCACATCACTTTCCACATATATGTCATGAGCTCACTGAGCGTCACATTACCACATTCATATTGAAGTTGTTTTGGTGAAAGTAACTTAAAGTAATGCAAAAGTAGTGTAATGCCTTACATTTTAAAATCAGTAATATTGTAATGTAATGAATTACTTTAAAATGAGGGTAACAAGTAATAGATAATGCATTACAGTTTTGAAGTAACTTGCCCAACACTGATAATGGTGTTTGTAAAATAAAACACTATATTGTATTCATAATGTTGAACTCCTCATTGAGCACATCCCTTGAAGGATCATAGGTATTAGCAACACCTGTGAAATAGTATTTGCAGGAAAGAAGTGTGTCCCGTTTATTGAAGTATTTTGTGTTTAGAGTTTTTGACGTCTTGTCCATGCGTGGTTCAGTTACGCTCATAGCTGCTAGCCAAAACTCTGGAGTTAAAAGTTTTCTGGCTTTACTAAAATACCTGTCTGTACTTATTTGATTGATGGTAGTTTTGCTATCTATTAGACTCCAAATGTAATAATTTGGCACGTTTCTAATTCATAATTTGTAATAATGTAATTGGTGATATTAGCATTAGCGTTCCTATGGGTTTTTCCGTGTATATTAGCGTTGCGCTAACCACTCACTGCCAAATTGCAGCCTTTGCGATTAGAAAATCTCCTTTTGTCACATCGCAATTTAATTGCACATGCAGTTAATCGTTCAGCCATAATATACATGCAGCTCTATGCTAAAAGTGTATTTTCAAAGAGGTAATGATGGATTTCTTTGTAAAAGTTGTCCATCTTTCCAACAGAAAAATTTGCCTGAACCAACGTAACGTGGTAACAACGTAACATGATTACGTAATTCCGTAAGGTTCATGTTCAGCCAATCAACTACTTTGACGTCATCGGCAGTCGACGGACCCCGAGCCGATCTTGTACCGACACCGGGAACCCATGAGCCAACTGCAAAGGGAGGAGACCTGGGGTGTTTCTCAATGCCAAGGAACCTCACCTCGATGTCTTGGCCCCGCCCCGGTTGCCTAGGAGATACGTCATCAGGAGCCGCCAAGACGTGTTCCAATGTTCATGTTCTACCGAGGCGTGTGTTCTCCGTTTGTTAGCCGTTTAGCTAGCTGAGCGAGGATACACGGGAGGTGTCTTGTAGCCTAGCCTTGGCCAAAAATTACCCAGAATACACCGCGGTATTTTCAAAAGGACGGCGGATCAGAAGCCGGCAGCTACTTCAGGGACAATTTTCATGTTTAAAAGTAAGTCAACTAGTTTAAAATATTTTTTTTAGATCCAAAGAAGCTAGCTATGGTTGGTTAGTAGCTTAGTAGTTGCAGCTTCGGTGGCTAGCGGGTAGTAATTCACTTATATATTTAATTTAATAAACATATACACAATTTAAAAAGTAAAAGACTCGTTATATATTTATATTGAAACTAATATGTATAAAATATAACGTTATCTCCCGCGTCACGTGACGTTATGTGACCGCCGTGGAAGCCGCGGTCACGTGATGCAAGTTTGTTCCATTTAACCATTTTCTGTGTCCAAGGAAGGACCGTGTCCTCGTAAGCAAGGCGCCTTGACATTGAGAAACACCCTTATGCTCCCTCTAGTTGTTTAGCTTCCCCTATAAAAGGAATGCTGCTGCTCCCTGCTGGTAGAAAAATCACCTAAAACTCATTTTAGTTGTGTTATCTTTAATAGACTCCATTAAAACAATAAAATTAATGTTTCCTTTGATTCAAAACATCTAATACTCTTCGTTTCATTCATGTCGGGTGATTTAATGTTAAAATAAGGACATTATGTTCGTGATTGTCCAGGTTCCACTCCTTCTGTTTTGGCTTTTTAATGACATTTTGTTTTGTCTTCAAAGACTTTTCCTGTAATTGTTTTCTTCTTTTATAATTGACAGAAAACATGAGAAAAGCCTTCCAGTTCTTCCCCGAGCTGCTGCTTTGTTGTTGTAAATCAAAGGTTTCCTGGTTGTAACCGTCTTTACACAAACATCACAAACTCACCTGAACCTTAAACGCCGGCTGTCAGCTAACATTATACACACCAACCAGTAACGCGCTAGTTAACAAGTTGTCGCGCATGGATAGTCAGTCCTGGTTCATTTATGGTCCATGTCTGAAGGCGTAACAGCCTGTAAGTCAGAACTCAGGGTTTCTTCCTCCTTCATGTCCAAACAATCACGCTTTTCTCTTCCCGACTAGTCCGGATGATGCTGATCTTCTTGTGGTTTGTAAAATAAAGATCTACACTCAAACATGAGTCCATAAACACGAGTGATTAGCGGATCAACACTGATGTTCGGTTTCCTGAGAAGGATGATTCAGAACCGTTGGTTCTGCTAGACTCTGTAGCGAGATGCGTTTACCACCACTTGGTTTGTTTCCATGGTTGAATCACCACCCAGACAACGTTCGCAGGAGGCCAAGGAGTTCTGCGTTAGTCATTAAAGCCGCATCCCTCCAGTCAGAACCGACGCCGCTCCGAGAGCACTGATGGTTTCACAGATGTGTCGATACAAACAGTCCCTGTGCCAAACGACAGCTCAGACTCGTTTGTGTTGCCACGCTGTGAGGATCTCCATCCAAACAGAAAGGGAAAATCAGATTCAGTCCCTCCATCGAAGTAAGGGATGAATATTTATCAGGGAGGGCCAGACGGGGGAAGGGGGAGGAGGAGGCGATGATCAAAGGAACAGATCTGCTTTGTTCTAGAAGACAGAAAAACAAAAAGGAAGATGAAGAAGAGTGACAGAGAGAGGAAGGAATGTGATGGAGACAGAAACAGCCGTCTGTGCTGTCCTGTTTGAACTGGGGTCTTCACTCAAGTGGATTTTCACTGATGGAGGTTTTCCGGGGAACAGGACGCCTTCCCTTGCTCCCCACCCTCTACCCCAATATCTGCTTATTCAGACTTCAGCCAGTCAGCTTCAACCTGCTGGTGGGAAACCGTTTTACTCAAATATTTGTTCAAATACACAAGTTGATCTTCGTCACCGTGACCTAAGCTAGTCTCAGAAAGCAACGGATCCTGCCCCGTTCTGAAGGTGTTCAAGAACAAGAACCCATGGCAACGTCCAGAGGAAGGGTGTCCGGCGTTTTCAAGACCAGGGCCAGACAACAAACATCACAACACACGCTCATTTGTTTTATGCTTTTTTCCCCTCAGAAGAGTTGTAAAAAGCCACGTTTTTACTGTAGACCCACAGCAACTGAACTCATGAAGAACCTCTGGTAACGTTCTTTAAAACGTTCTGATCTTTAGAGGAACAGATGTTTGTGGTTTTAATTCCCGTGGATTGTGTCTACGGTTCCAGGTTTGATGTCCAGGTTCAACCTGGAGGCAAACACTAACTTTTACACCACAGGAGGCTCAAGTGGAGCAGATGAACAGGTCAGACTTTGGAGCAGGTTGGTGCATCGATGTGCACAGATATTTTTAAACCCAGTGTATCTCTGTATTGTCTTACGGAGCTACGGTATGGTCACAGACTAACCAGACCATGCTTATGCCTCTGGAATGCCTGCATAACTGGGCCCTGACGATTCTAGCCTATTAGATCCCATCATTGTAACATGCTGTTGCATTGCAGCCTTTTAACATTCACAGTTTTTTAAAAAGGACTCGAACCTCCGTGTGACTAAGCTAACGAGCTGCACCGGAGCAACCTCTTGTGGAAATTGCCAGGTACCGTACCGTAAAACCACCTTTGCCCGGACTGCTCTGTCCGAGAAAGGAGCAGGGCTTTGGAATACGCTTCCTGGTCATTTGAAATGTCTCACCAGTTTTTACTCTTTTGAAAAGCAAGCCAAATCCTTGCTGTGCCAGCATGTTTCATAGATTTAACTGTTACTTTTCCTTTGTTAAAACTTTTCTGTGTCTGACCAGCTTACCAGCTCAGTGGTGTCCACCCTGAGACTGGGAGATCAGGGTTCGATTCCCGGTCAGGTCATACCAAAGACTTTGAAAAGATGGGACCCAAGGCCTCCCTGCTTGACACTCAGCATCAAGTGGTTGGATTTGGGGGTTAAACTACCAAATGGTTCCTGAGCGCAGCCGTGTCTGCAGCTCACCGCTCCACCAGGGGATGGGTCAAATGTGTAGATCACATTTCGCACTCACATTAGTGTGTGTGACAACTAATGGGACTTTGACTTTTAACTTTAATATGATTATTGTTACTTTTTGTGATTTTATTGTGCATATTTGTTTTCTTTGTTGTCTTTATGATTGTAAAAGTTCATCTAGGGAAAAATGCTGCAAATTAGCTATAGCTAAACGCATTTGGCTACAACCATGGGCTTTACTGTTTGTCTACTTGTATGTGTCACAGTTGAAATGAACAAAACGCATCTCAAACAGCTGATTTGGCCCACTTATCTTTACCAGCTCAAACTGGTAAGAGACTACAAGACATGCACCTCCTAGAATAGTTACATAAAATAAGAAAACGCTGATAAGCAAGAACATAATGTCATTTGGTTTCTGTTTAAAGGTGTGGTTCACAGAGAAACCATGTTTTAATGATAAGTTTCTCATGCAGGCTGAACACGAGAGTGGTCTCCTGCATTAGCTTCTGACAGATCTACGTCATGCTGTCACTAACATTCATGGACTCACCCATCTGGACTCACGACGGGGAAGGCTGTTGTGGGTTTAGTCCTGGAAACAGCAGAGAACATCTGGGTGGTGAATGGATGTCTGGCGGTTTTATTCCTCTACAGTCTTTATTGTGATTTGTCTCCGGTGTTATCGTGATAGGTGGAGTCTGACCTGATGGGTTTTTCTCCTGTTCATCACTTTAACCAGTGACGTCCACAACTTAACAAATGATGTTTTCTTAAAGTGAATCCGAGTCTTCTTGTATTAAAGTGTTTATTGTAAAACTAGTTGCGACTGATTCGATCCCAGCTCGTCTAGCTTATCGGGCGACGGTGGCACAGGAGTTAAGTGCTCGCCCCATAATCGGAAGGTTGCAGGTCCGAGCCCCGCTCAGTCTGTCGCTGTGTCCTTGGGCAAGACACTTAACCCACCTTGCCTGCTGGTGGTGGTCGGAGGTACCGATGGCGCCAGTGCTCAGCACCCTCGCCTCTGTCAGTGTGTCCCAGGGCAGCTGTAGCTACGATGACTGATTGTGTTGTAAAGCGCCTTGGGGGGTTCCAGGACTCTAGAAGGCGCTATATCAAATACAGGCCTTTACCATTACCGTTCATCGTTCTTCCTGATGCTGCACGTTGTAACGACCAGCAATGGTCAGTTTTTAGGTACAGTTCGGCCATTCAACATCTGGTCAAAAAGCAGACACGAGACTGCATGTGTCCCCTCTAAATCAGCCTGCCTCCATCACACCAGCTGGAGCTCAGAGCCTGCAGCTCAGAACACAGATAACGAAATGTCAACAATAACGTTCTCTCCTCAGGGTGCAATCTTTCAGGATTCTTCATGCCTCCGTATAAGGAACACTCGCAGCCTGGATTAGTTGCTATATCAACGAATGACTAAAACTTATAAGCTAAATGATCAGTAAATAAATATTTGTTTATTGCTGCTTACAATTATTATAATATAATGAAATGCTTTCATTAATCTGTGCTCAATGACTGAAGGTTGAAATAGATGTTATGTTGTGATTACAGTGATTGATTGCATGTTTAGTTGACAAGGTCATCACCATTTGCACTCACACAAGAACAACGTAAGGTAAAGTTAAACCCATGACACGTAAATAGCCTTTACCCCAGATCAGAGCTTCTGGATCAAAGAAGGCGTGTTTCTGAGTTGTCTTGGTAACATTCCTAAACTTGTCAACCTCTGGTTGGCTACACAATCATAACATGAGAACATTAAAACCAGATTACGCTGGTGGTTCCTCAGTTCTAGAGAAAGCTTCAGACCGGCTTTAACCATCAAAGCTTTTGACACGTCGTCAAAACTTTTTTGCACCTGCAAAGCTGATACAACAACACAGTTCCTGCAGAACAAGCTGATATTGTTTAGACTCCTTCAGAGTCCCAGATGCGTGGTTCCATCTGTCTGTCGTGACCCGAGACATCTCTGGACTGAAGGGTCGGTGCCATGTTATTATACAGCCCTTCGGTTCCAGAGGTCAGCCGACCTCTCTGACCTTCGGATCCACCAAGAGGGTCTCCGAAAATGGGTGAAGTAGACACACAGATAGCGTCTGATGCCTTTTGATAATAATCAATAATGAGGCTGACACCAGACAGAGGAGCTAATGAGGACAAAAAAGGCAAAAGCTGAAGTAGTCATTTTTAATTACCTGACTGAAACTATAGAGAATTAGATCATTTTCATGGAGTCTGTCACGATGAAACTAAAGTCTCTCTAGGAACTAGGAATTCTGTTTGGTTTGTCAGGAACTTTGAGCAAACGGAAAACTTCATGACCCACTTTCAACACAGAAAATTGAAAAGATATAAAAGAAGCAGAAATGAAAGGTAAACGTTGGTGTTTCATGGAAGAGCAGCAGCTCTGCAGCAGTTTGTCCAACAAGAACAAACGGACTTTACAACCGAGCGGTGCTGATTCTCTCATCCAAGTGGGAAAATTCAAATGAAAGATTCTGATGTACATTCATCTCTGCAATGTTGTGAGAACAGGTAAATCAATCTGTCTGTTCCTATTCATCTTGTTTATCACCTAAATAGATTAGTTTTTTTTGGGGGGGGGGGCACACTCCGTCCCGCAGCGCTCCTCTGTGAGAGCGGGGATGGGGTGCACATGTTCCGCTGCTGTTTCTCACCAGTATCAGCAGATGGAGGGCTCTAGTTTTGTTGCGCCGTTCATGCCAGCGGACACGGTAGAGTCGGGGAGGGGACGGGGCATGGCGCCTAGCCTGGCGGGTGGCCAAGCAAAGCCTGGCAGGGTGCCAGGCTTATAAAGCGCTGGGGAAACCCTGACTTCCCATTTAGATCATCATTCTAAATTTGATAATATTTGCAAGTCACTTTGGATTAAAGCATCTACCAGGAGGCACACCCAAAATACCTCAGAAGTTAACTACACTTGATTATATTTCTGCGTAAAATGAGTTTGAATTCTTTTCATTGTTTTGAAAAATTTTCTTGTAAAATTTCTCTGTTTAGGCTGCATGCCCCCCCATCCCCCATCCCCCCCCCCCCCCCCTTCAAAAGTCGGTCTATGTTGTTAGCACCACCAGACAGGATTTAACGGATGCCACAAACATCCAAAAACAAGATGGCCAGCTATGCTAGTTAACTTTCGCTAAAGTAAAACAGCTCTAATTATGTCTCGCAGGATTATTGGTTCGTCCTCCTCACAGACTCCTGGAGTTACACATCACATAAGTTCAACAAGGCCACAACCTGACACAACAAATATTTTATTTTGGGGGGTTTTTTTAACTGTAAAATTTGTTTTTTGGGAAATTATTTTGTGGTACACGCAATACCAACCCCTTTCTTCAGAAACCCTGACATAAAACCTTGGCATCAAATAAACCACCAACAAATTTAAGCAAACTCTCAAAGTCATCTTTGGACAAACTTTGGCAAGATTCAAGATGGCTGCCACAGGTTATCAACCTCAGAAAACACAAAAATAGCTCAGGTTCAGTACATTTAGCAGATTCTCAGTTAAACCTGGTTGCTAAAAGTTAACAAACTTTAATAAGAATGTTTTTTTTCTATTTTGTTAAATTAGTGGAAGTAATGGAGATGCTCCTGTTCAGTAAAAAAATCCAATTTGTGGACAAATTCTATGTCAGAACAAACTAAATATAAATGAACAGTTGTTGCTGTAGCTTTTGATTTATAAACCTTAATCAGGTCATTCCATTTATGGGGGCCTGTCCGGGATCTGTTACATGGTTTAATCTCTGTGTAGGTCATTTTTCGTGCAGGTTTAGCATTCGTATTGTTTTTGTTGTTAAGTTTGATGTGTTTACTCTTACGTTTCCATAAAAAAACAGAAGTGTGTGGTTTTTTATTTCTGTCCGGAGTTTCTGCTTCAATTAGGCTAAAAAATGAAGATTGAAGATAAAAAGAAATCACATCTAATTTTGTTTCCTGCGTGTGTTCAAAGTGACGCTGAACTTTTCTGCTTGATTTTAGATTTTTTGTTTGTTAAAATAAAATTTCAAATTTCAGCCCAAACAAAAGGATGTGAGAGATAATTATCTAAAGTGACTGTGAGCGGATCACTAGGCAGGCTTTTAGAGAAGTTGTGGCTCTTCGGCTGCAGAGATCCTGCAACAAAATGACAAATGTGAAACACTACACTGGTAAAGTGAAACAAACGATATCACAGAGACTACAGCTCAATTTAAAGGAAACAAATTTAAAAAGGTAAAGGAAACAGACACCACATGAGTCATAAAAGAGCTGCAAAACAAATAGGAAGTGTTGTATTGAAGAGGTTTGTGTTTGCTGTGTCATTCATCGTGAAGCTGATTACCACGGTTACCGTCCTGGCCTCCTCCGTACTTCTCTGTTTCTCTACCATCGTTTAATTATCTTGCCGGTTTGGTTTCCAGGCTCCCAGCTGGCTGTGCTCCACTGGAATGGGAGTCCTCGCCCCCGCGGCTTCACAAACAGCTCACTCTCATTCCTCTCTTAAAAACAAACATCGACTGTTCTTCCGCCACCTCGACAACAAGCACAGCTCTGGTTCTGATCCAAACAGGGTTCTCTCTGGGCTGGTCTGAGACCTGCCGTTAAACTCTGTTCACTTCCAAATGAAACGACTCAAACAGCACCTGAAGCGCTCCGGTTGTTATTAGACTTGTATGAGTTTGAACACTCGGGGTCACAAACGGAACCAAGGCACGGACCTGCAGAACAGGGTTTAATCAGACTTTTATCTTTTTAGATTTTCAGGGAAGCAGCTCTGAGTTTAGAGGGAACGCTGAGACTGGATGAAGCTGCAGGGGATGCACGTTTGTTCCCTAGCATTTATATTCACACACTGTTGCCAGGAAACAGTCTGGTCCACGTGTCTTCTTCTGGTGGCTCCACGGCTTATCTACTAAGTTCTGCTGGGTTCTTTCTTAACTTGCTGCTTCGCTAAACGGCACCACTGGCTCATCGAGTCTCTGAGGAAACACTCGGCGTCGGTCGAGCTCAACCACCTTCAAACGTTTGTAGTTCTGTTCTCTTTATAATCAGATTTTAGGTAAGAGGGTTTGAAGGATGGTCCACCTGTTCGGTGGCCCAATGAAAACCTGGTCACCGGACTAGGATTAGGGTCACCGGGTTAGGGTTAGTTTTTGAAACTGGATGTTTGAGCTGCTGGAGTGGCAGTCGTTCTCCTGTGAAACGAGAAGAGCGCGTTGGGCATTAGCTAGTGACGAGCGTGCACGTTTGCGTTCAGGCAGCAGGTATAGGTGGTAGAACTCATGATGACTTGGTAGTTTGTAAAACGTGTAGTGGCACAGGAACGTGTACGTATGCAGTATTTTTGATGCACACATGCCGCTGTACACCACTTACATGCACTGGATTCGGATTAGAATAGCTGATTTAGGGTCAGGATAACTAGGTTAGGTTATAGATAGCATGGGTCTAGATTACAATCACTGGGGTAAGATTAGGATTATAAACCCTGGGTTAAATGCACTAGGCTGGGAAAGGTGGGTTCAACATCCTAAACTTGCAAACAGCCTTCAGTTTGAAGTCAGCTGACATTGAAGGCTGGATTCTGGTTGGTGTTGGTAGAGAGCCGATCCACAAGCACCGATCCGGTTTCCGTATTATTCATCAGCTCCGGCCCAGTCCCGGGAGAAGCAGCTCTGCTTCCATCAGAGGTCCTTTCTCAGTCAATCTTGTGATTATTCTTTGAGTTTAGGAAGAAAAATATTTTAAAGCAGAATCACAGAAGAGAAGTTTAAACAACTTGAGTTCTCTGACATGATGGTTTTGATGTTTTAGAGCATTTTACATTCTGGATGCTTTTAGTCTTCAAGCATTAAGAAAAGTCATTAAACTGTCAGATAATCATGAATGTAGGTCCTGGTGTGATAAGTTAAAGCGTGTTTTGTGTCCACAGCTCCACCTCAGTGGACCGCTACCCAACAGTTCAGAAAAACCCTCTCTTCTGTGTTTTTAGTGGTTTGGTGACCTGGTGACTCCCGTCTGGTGGGAAGATGTGTGGCTGAAAGAAGGCTTTGCCCATTTCTTCGAGTACGTCGGCACCGACTTCCTCTTCCCGAAGTGGAACATGGTGAGTGGAAAACTCTAGTATTCCTCTGGATTTCTGTTTGCCGTTACGGTGCCGGCAGCTTTCCATGCTGAATGCAGTAGAGATGAATCCATGAAGTTTAAAACTAGACGTGCTTGTAGAGTTTCTACAGGAAAACATCCGTTTGTTTTAAATAGTTTAACTATTATAATAAACTTTTTTAAACTGTTGACCCTGAAGAATCTAAAGTCCACTTTAAACACGATTAAAGTTTTTTTTTATCAAAAAGCTGCAGGACGAAAATCCCACCATGCAGAAAATCCCTTCTTTTATTTGTTTATTTTAAACCAACTTTTAAAGAGATTTGGCTTTTGAAGCTTTTCCTGTAAACATTCATTTAGCAACATTTGCTTTTATTTTTTGTTTGTTCGATCACGTTTTATTCCTAAGGAAACTAAAAACAATTACACTGATAAAGTGACCTGTTTCATATTTTCATCGCACAAAAATCCCAAATCCTACCAAAAATATTATATTCATAAAACTGTAGCCTAAAAGTTTTTCGTGCTCTAGTTTGAATAAATACTTTTAAAATTGACTTTGTGCTTAAAATTTATTTTTTAGATGAATAAATGTCTCATGTTTAAATGTTAATAAAGCCGAAATGGATCCGTCTGCTGCTGGTCCTGGTGGTTTTGTTCTGTTTAAAACTTACATAACTGGAACACAAAGTTAAAACTGGCTTTTTGAGGAGGTGGAACTCCTAAACGTGACGTTTTCTACTGAACTCTTCCACCCCTTTAACTCCCACAGACCTGGTCCTGGTTCTGGTTCCTCCTCGTTCTGGACCTGTTTCAGCTGATTAAACTGGAGTCTGTATATTTTTATGTCGGGTTGGTAAACACATGGTCAGACACAGATTTGGTCCCAAACCCAGAAGAGTTCCTCATGAACCTGCTCCTGGCTGGACGACCACCTCGGTGGAAACTTCTGAACCGAGGTTGCAGAACTTTCAATTACAGGAGACGTGCTCCTGTGATCGCAGCAGCGGTTACTTCCAGTACTGAATGGGTTTCACAAAAACACCTTATCTCCTGCAGACACACAGCCTGTTTCTGAGCGACACGTCGTTTTAAACCCGGTTCCTCCGGTTCCACACGGCCAAATGTGTTACTGGAAGCACGTGTATCCGGTAACAAGCAAAACAATTACAAAGTAGGCTGATTAAAACATTTTAGAGGTTTTCATACATTTTAATTGGTTCTTGACAGCTGATTTCTTTCATATTAATAATTATAGCTCATTTAAACTGATGCAGTAAGTCGTTCCTGTTAATCATGAACTTAATCAGATTTTAACAAGTCACGTTTTGATGTTTGAGACTTTAACTGAAGCTGACTAAATCAAGATGAGGACCAAAATAAGCAAACGACTTCAACATTAGCCAGAACTATTTTAACAATCAAATAGATGCACATTAACACAAATCCAGATAGTTTTTAAATAATTGTTTTTATGCTCAATTTTTGAATATACATTCTTCTCATTCTAGCTTCTACTACTGTTAGCTGCTACCGCCGTTAGCTGTGGCAGCCAACTACACTAGCAGCTAAGCCGTTATCTGTGTAGTTAGCTGCTACTACTGTTAGCTGCTACCGTCGTTAGCTGTGGCAGTTAACTACACTAGCAGCTAAACCATTATCTGTGTAGTTAGCGGTTAGCTTCTACCGCCTTTAGCTGTAACAGCTAACCACATTAGCAGCTAAGCCATTATCTGTGTAGTTAGCTGCTACTACTGTTAGCTGCTACCACCTTTAGCGGAAACAGCTAACTACACTAGCAGCTAAGCCATTCTCTGTGTAGTTAGCTGCTACTACTGTTAGCTGCTACCACCTTTAGCGGAAACAGCTAACTACACTAGCAGCTAAGCCGTTCTCTGTGTAGTTAGCTGCTACTATATTTTAGGGATGGGTACCTTTGACATTTGAATCGATTCGGTACTAATTCCCGGTACCTAGGAATCGATACCGGTACTTAATGGTACCAATTTTAGATACTTTTGAGTGTTTAATATTTTAATTCTCTTTTATAATTAAATATATATTTTTTCTCAATATATAACCATATTTGATAAATATCACGATAAATAACATACAACTGTTTGCAGGGGCGGCTTTAGGCCCGGCTACTTGGGCTCAAGTGCGCGCGTGATAAGCCCCGGATCTTCTTCAGTCCTAAATCCGCCCCTGACTTAATATTTTAACATCGTCCTTGTAGTTTTATAAGCTGATAATTAAACTGAAGTAAGTAAGTAAGTAAGTAAAAGTTTATTTATATAGCGCCTTTAACAGATATAAATCACAAAGCGCTGTACAACATGATAAAGATCAGGGCAAATACCTCTAACCAATAAAAACATCAGAAAAAACAATAGCAGTGATAAAATAGAAAATTAAATCATGAGTATAAACAAAGTGAAGGTGTGAACCCGAACAAAGCCATCTTTTTGAAACATACATTTTGAAGCAAACATCTTTACTGTGAACTAAATTTACTGTGTATCTTCATTCCTTTTACCGTCCTTTTTCATTAGATTTTTCCTACTGGGAAGACAGAATTTCCGAGGAGAAAGCGAATGCATCTTAAACAGTTAATTTAGCTGCTGGAGCAAATTAAAACGATGATGCGTCACACTTCGATCGTTGTCGCTGGTTTCATCTTCACCCAATCACCCGTCGCATTTAGTAAAGTGAAGCCAAACTTTAGAGCGCGTTCATGTTCTTCTAGTC